>NC_056524.1:105170725-105281391 GCF_019175285.1 Sceloporus undulatus | reverse complement strand
TTTAGGGCCTCAAAAAGGATCCTGTGATAAAGAATTACAAGAATACTAAGTGGTAGACATTGAAAAGAGGAGGCATTTAGGCTCCCAGTGAAACAGGAACTATTGATGGCCTTTTTTTCTTTGCTCACTGTAACCTGGAAGGTCAGGCCTTTTGCAAGATATATATACCAAGTGGGCTGGCAATCGCTCTGAGTGGCAGATGTCTTGAAGACCTGCTCTTTAGGCTAAGCCAGGCAGGGAGGGTGGCACACAGCCATGGGGAGGGGTGGAGCTGCCTCCAGGGCCTTGCTGGGGGGGAAGAGTCCTGGGGGCGGGGCCAAACTGGGGCGGGACCATGTGGCCCCACCCCCAAACTGGGAAAGTCCCGCCCCAGGTGGGAATTGGCAAGCCTATGTGTGTGTGTGTGTGTGAGAGAGAGAGAGAGAGGAGAGTACAGTGGTACCTTGGGATACGAAATACCCCCGTTACGAAATTTTCGGGATACGAAAAAAAATCCCATAGGAATAATGTTCGGGTTACGAATGTTTTTTCGGGTTATGAAAAACTTTTTTGGTGCTTTTCGGCGCTATTTCACACGGAATCGCGGCTTTTTCCCATTAGCGCCTATGGGTTTTCGGCTTACGAAGGCTTTTCGGGTTACGAAAGCGGCCCGGAACGAATTATTTCGTAACCCGAGGGAGCACTGTTAGTATGTAGTAGTCGTCATGTTTTACTTTGCTCATCTGTCCCAGAGGTAGGAAAGATTACTTTTTTGAGTTACAACTTCCAGAATCAGCCACTTATGCAAGTTATAGTTCAAAACAGTAACCTTTTCACTGTTGGAGCTGGCCACTGCTGTGCACAACTTGCAGAGTATGTTTTTCTTTTTTTGAATCCTGAGCAAAATTTAGAAATCCTTGACTGAGAAAATGTTCCTCTAAGATGGAAAGTCTGAATTCCAGTGACCTCACTTTCATTAATACTCTTTGTCACCAAGTCACTGTTCGCCACTACAGCACTTTCTACTAGCTGTGCTCCATCAGTAGGCCCTCACTTTGTCCCAAAGAACTTTCTCTCAAGCAAGGACATAGCATTTTGCGTTGTCAACATCAGATGTCGAAAGCAGTTTGAAATATGTCCTCTTGGTCCAATTCCATTAGGTATTCTTCTACTTAGTACAATAATGTAATTAACATTGTGGCTCTCCCGGCCCTTTTTAAAGAAATTAGGCAACATGACTCACTTGGGCATTATGTGAACGAACTCCTCTGACTCAAAATGATTCAATCACTAAGATTGAAATCTGGCAGCGTTCTGAGATACGCCCAGAACAGAAGAGCCAGCACTTAATCTGATTTAGGGTCGTCTCCAGTGTTTTTCACTCTGCACCAAAAATGCATTTAGTGGGGGAAGGAGTGGAAAAATGTATTATTTTAGGTACACTGTGCATTCTGATTCTCCACACAGCATTATTTGTCCTTTTGAAAAATGTAGAGATAATGTTTAAAAATACAAGCCAAACAAAACAGAACTTGTTTTTTGCAAAAGCAAAGGTATAGCATTTGCAGGGCTAATGCTGAAATTGAGAAAAAGAAAAAAAATACTGTTGGTCACTTAATTTGATTTATTCATTCTTCTGAACATGTTGTGCTGATACTGCACAGTATAATATGCTAAAGGCATGATCCAGATACACAGCTGATTTAGGGAAAATATGTTCAACATGTGGAAACATTTAAACACAAAGATATGATTTAAAAATTTAAAATAATTTAAAAACAGTATAAAATTACATAAAAATAACTTGCTGAAAAAGAAATAGCAAGAGGCAGTCATGGGTAGAGATGGGAAGACCTGGAAAAAAACTGGAAAAATATCCCGGTTTTTTTCCTGAAGCCTTTTTTGTTTTCTTCCGAAAAACTGGAATAATTGAAAAAAGGAAGAAAACCAGTAATGGAATGTTTTATTTTAGCATGATGAATAAAATCTTTAAGACAAGATGTTCATATATTCTGCAAATCATTTCTAAAAACTATGTACAGTATGAGATTCTTCTAATTTCTGTGCATTGAATGAGGACAAGCAAGTCCTAGGTTACAAATTGAACTCTCCAATGCAAGAGCAAGATGCATTTCTTCCTTTAGGGGACACTGAAAGAATCTGGTCTATGTTTGGGAACACTCACACTAAATCAAGAAATAAACTGACATGTGAAAAGGTAGAGAAGCTTGTTTCAGTCTGGGTAAACCTTTGGTTTTTAAAAGACCATGAAACTGTGATGATGACAAACATAACAAAGCAGGAGCAAAGACTGAAACTGATACTGATAACCAGGACTGCATCCACACTGCAGAAATAATGCAATTTTACACATCTTTAACTGCCATGGCTAAGTGATATGGAATTCTGGGATTTGTAGTTTTATGAGACCTTCTGTGCCTTCTGTGTCAGAGAGTTCTGGTACCACAACAAACTATAGATTCCCAGTGATTGGGCGGCATATAAATAAATCCTATTATTATTATTATTATTATTATTATTATTACAATTCCCAGGATTTTCTAACATTGAGCCATGATAGTTAAAGTGGTGTCAAACTGGAATATTTCTGCAAATGCATCCCAAAGCTCAGAAAAAGAATCTGATTAAATTTCATGTCTATTAATTTAATTTTAATCCCTTCTCCTCGCTGCCCCCCCCCCCAATTCTGTTTTAAAGGGATGGGTGCTTTGTGTCTATTTGATACTGTGGAGAGGAAATATAAATATATAAAAATAAATTATTTTTATAATACTTGTTTTAATACACTGTATTTTAATGTACCAATTATGATAATTGTATTGTAAATCAAATTGCACATAGTCATATTTTATGTTCCTGAAGTAACACAGTGACTTTCAATCTGTAAAAAGTGCTAATGTTGCATTTTTTCATTTTTCTGAAAATTTCCATTTCCCCCTCAAAAGTCGAGGGGGGGAAAGCCTTTCATCCCTGTGGCTCCAAAATTTCTGGAAGTTTTACAACTCTAGTCATGTGCCTTTGAAAGCTCCTGCTTCATCAGGTAGTGATATAACTCTTATAGCTTGGCATGTTGTGTAACTATGATCACATCCAGGGTGATTAAAAAGACCATTAATTAATTAATTAATATAGTGCTGTAGATTTACATAGCACTGTACATACAAACAATAAAACTGATAAAAATGAAACTTGCCAATGGCATACATTCTACAAAATACATATAAAACAATAGATAATACCAGGTGCTGTATGCTATATTTCTGAGGAAAGAACCGGCAAAACCAATTCTGAGAGCCTGTATGCATGGACCATAAGGTCTGTGTTCCCCCCTCCCCTAGCCTCATGTCATCGTGTATGGATGATGCAGGCAAATAGCTCCAGTCTGGAATCAGCTAATCTGGACACCGATCCAGCAGTTCTGGAATGATTCTGGCCCAAAGGCGCCTTAGCACAGGACAGAATGACAAGCTATTTGCCATGGAGTTTCTAGAAAACTCAGCAGTGACAGCTAGCAAACCACACAGCCTTGGACACTCTTACCTGTTGCCACTGTCATGTCTTCCTTGAAGGCACCTGTCATAGCCTATGACTTCTGATGGGGATGCCTGGCCAACATGGGCGTAGCCAGGCACCCTATTTCCATCCGTATGGGTTGCAATGGGGGCCCTCAGGGAAGACACAACAGAGGTGGCAAGTAATGTTCATGAAGCAACAGTGCCTCCTGGCTCCATGGCACTGTGGCAGGCATGCAGGCATGTCAACACCCTCCCATTACTGCACTGTTCTGGGGACTGACCCACGTCAGAGCCAGAGGCAAGATACCATGGACACCACAGGCCTGGCCCATGGTATATTGCCCATCTGCTCAGGCTCATTCCTTGCCAACGAAAACTCTATAAAATCCATGAGGTTGCTGTAAATCAACTGGTAACATAAAAGCTCTTTCTCTCTCTCACACACACACACATAAAAAGAACGGGGGGGGGGATATCTAAGGCTTTTCTATTAGTTTGGATGCACCCTCTATCTGTTCCATTCCTTCTCCTCCTAGCTATAGGAGAGCATAAAATTACTCCCATTCCTGGTGCTAAGGTGCAGGCAAACATAGGTCCAAAACACCCTGCAGAAATAATCCAGTTTGTGACTGCTTTAACTGTCCTGGCTCAGATCTAGGGAATGCTGGGAATTGTAGTTTATTATGGCACCAGAGCTCTCTGACATAGGAGTTTATCATATGGGAGGCTAAGTGCCCAAATCCCATGCAGAAACTGGATTTAAATTCCGGGAATGTCCTGCAAAAGTGGTATTGTTTTCAGACACATCAAGCAAAGTTTGAGGTGCATTGGCAAATGGAATAGAAATAACAGGAAGAGACCATGAACTTGGTTAAAATGGTGTGTGTGAGGTGGAAAGTGTTAAAGGTTAGTTGGGGAAGGCATCGGTGTAGGCCCACAGCAGGGACTTGGAGAGAAGGGGAGCTGGGCATGGAGAAAAGCCCAGTCCAAACATGACTGGTGCTGGAGAGCAGGAGTAGTGGCAGTAGTGATCTGAGGTGGTGGTGGTGATAGTGGCAAGTGAAGAAAGGTGGTTGTTGGACAGTTAATTGGAGCCATCTGGAAGGATGATGATGTAGCAAGACTAGCTTAGGTAACTCAGGAGAAAGCAGGAGGTGGAGGAGATACAATGAAAGAAGATGAGGTAGCGGGGAAAAGCGTGGAAGGGAGTAAAGAGACAGCAGACAGGATCTTTCTCTCTCTCCACACCCCACCACTGATGGAAACCCAGCTTGATGATGGAGACAGGACTAGATTTGGAAAGTGTGCGGTGGCAAGAGAGGGCAGGGGAAGAGAGAGGTATATGCCAGTGGACAGGTAGTTAGAAGCTTGGTGTTTGTAGCTTGCCTTGTCCTCCAGTGAGGCCTGGCTTCCCTTCTCAACGTACAGGGTACCTTTGTGTGTACATATTATACCCTCCCCCCCACACACAAAGAGCATGTATTTTCCAAGTTTCCTTTTTCCACAAAGAGGGGAGGGCAAGTATACATGTCAGCTGGGAGGGGAGGGGATTGGAAGAAGAGTGTGGGAAATTGGTGTCAGCAATGGCTGGCTCGGTGGGGTGGGGGAAAGCTGGCAAACTCATTTCTTTTTAGTTGACTGCACCATATGCCTTTTCTTGCCCTCTAGAAGCAGATTGAAGAGTTGAAGTCCTCTCTCGGGACTGTTCCAGCTATTAGTATACATGCAGATATAACGCTGCCTCAATACAGTGTATGACTAAAAATAGTTTGGTGATCTAGTGTACATATTTTCACTCACACATTTATGTATATTAATATTTTAACATTTTATTAGGAAATAACATTAGAACAGTTTTATATAAGTAAATTCAATATTTAACTCAACAAAAGTGTAAATTTTACAGGTAAAAAAGACTGGGAAGAGGATGAACAAGAAGGATAAGGCCCCCAAGCCCCTTCTGGGTGGGTCCTACTATCTAGTTAACATCAAGTAGATTGAGCCAAAGGCCAGTCCACACATTGGTGGCGTGATGAATATATGAATCTGGGAGCCAAGGAATCACTGCTAGTACCTCTGTCTCTCCAAACCATGATTTTTTTGCATCTCTTTTAGCCAGGCCCCTCAACAAAAAACAGAAAAGTTACATTTTGGATTACAATTCCTAGTATGCTGGTTGAGGGATTCTAAGAGTTATAGTCTAAAAGGTAACATTTCCTAGGTCTAGGGAAAAAAAGGTGTTCCTACCAAAAGACTGGAGTTTTACCTTTTACTGCTAATGTAAGTAGGCTCACTCTCTTCTTTTTCTAAAGAAGACACCTGCTAAATTGAATTACCTAATGACACTGACCAAAGCTCTAAACATGAATCGTGATCTGAAGGCACTATGATCCCATTGTGTATTGCAAAGTCTCAAGGAGATTAGCAAAGAAGAAAGATAAACTGGGATGTATTTATATACTATTTAGAGTATGCAGAACAAGTCCCAAATCGATTCAAGCAGCAGGAAATCTACTGCCTTCACCTAGTGATTTATACAAACTGATAATCAGTGCTGCTTTATGGACATTCTTAGACACATTCTTTACTGACTGAAGAACACCCTTCCCCAAGTTTTAGTTTTGATTTGGGCATTACTGAGAAGTTTAGCCCTCTCTGTTGTGCATATTTATGCAATAATGCACATGGAAATAAATTCTTTAAGTGTCAGTTTGTTGCAATATACACAGTTCCTTCCAGAGGAGTAGATAAAGAGGTATGAATTTAACTAGGGACATATTATCCATAATCTGTGAGATGTGACATTGTGGAGATCTATGTAAGAATTCCAGTCTAAACAGGCAACAAGACCAAATAAACTACTGGGCAAGTTCACCCAGACCCAGAGGAGAGGTTTGCATCCCCTTCATAAGTCCACATTGATCTTGATGTACATGAACCTTCTGTATCATCTTACCTGCTTCCTTAACAATCTGGACGAATGAAGAGAGATGGTCCTAAAAGAGATCCTTTATCCTGGCCTATACTCAGGGCAAGAATCTCCTGTTAGGGCAGAATATGGAGAAACTGAATGGTTTCCAGTTGGTAAGAGGGTTGGCAAGGGTGTGTTTTATCACCCTATTGTTTAACTTGTATGCTGAATACCTCATATATAAAGCAGAATTAGATTTGGAGGAAGTAGGTGTGAAAATTGGAGGAAGGAATAGCAACAATCTAAGATATGCAGATGATACCATACTACTAACAGAAAACAGTAAAGCCATGGAATAATTACTAAAGAATGTCAAGGCAGAAAGTGCAAAGAGGTTTACAGCTGAACATTAAGAAAATAATAATAATGACTACAGACAACCTACATACATTTAAAGTACCTGATAAAGACAATGAAATAATTCAAGATTTTTCATACTTGAACTTAATTATCAATCAGAGTGGAGACTGCAATCAAGAAATCAGAAGAAGGCTTGGACTTGAAGGAGCAGCTGTGAAGGAAGTAGCCAAGATCCTGAAGTATAAAAATATATTGCTGCATAAAGTGAGAAGGATCCTTACCATAATATTTCCCATCTCTATGCTTTGTTGTGAAAGTTGGACAATGAAAAAGCTGATAGGAAGAAAATCAACTATTTTTCAGATGGGGTACTGAAGAAAAGTTCTGCAAATACCATGGACTGCTAAAAAGACAAATGGATGGGTCCTAGAGCAAATCAGGCCTTAACTCTCCCTAAAAGCAAAGATGATTAAACTGAGGTTGCTGTACCTTGGCCATATCCTGAGAAGAAAGGACTCACTAGAAAGTATGATAATGCTTGGTGAAGTGGAGGTCAATAGGAAAAGAGGAAGAACACATACCAGATGGATAGATTCAATCAGGGAAGCCACAGACTTGAGTCTGTAAGCCCTAAGCAGGGTGGTTGAAGATAGAAAGACCTGGAGGTCTTTCATTCATAGAGTCACCAAAGGCCTAAGTCAACTTGAAGAGTTAACAGCAACAATATCCTGGCCATGGTACCTGAAGTCCAAAAATGCAAGAATCTGGTTAGCACTAATCATCATTAAGCTGCCTGTAGATAGTGGGCAACCCCAAACAGTGTAAAACTCCCATGCATTTCTACTATCCACATGCAACTGAATCAACCTGATCAGTATTCATATTTAACAATAATATCAGCTATGACTGACATACTGTAACTTAGCATGTAATAAGATTTAACTGTAGCTCAAATCAAATGAAGCTAGACCTCATGAAGAAGCAATTTATATCCCTCAGACCCACCACCTTTCATTACATTCAGTGCTGACTAAGCAAAAAGGCATCTCCTAGAATATGAAAAAGGGACAAATTTTTTTACTTTGTTCTGAAAAAAACTAGGAAAACTTATTCTGGATAGGGGTGTGGCAGTCCAAAGGGGAAAAGAATGGGTGAGCTACGAGATCTTGTTGACCCCACTTGAATATTCTGGTGCATATGCTTCAAGCATCAAGGTCCCATGCAGTTTATGACTCTGAATGTAATCACAAGTACCTTGAATTCAGATGGGGGGGGGGGGAATTGGCAGCAAATGCCGCTCCTTTAAAATATGTATATATGTTGTTGTTATATGCTTTCACGTAATTTTCTGCTTATGGTGACCATAATTATCATGGGGTTTTCTTGGCAAGACATATTCAGAGGGGTTTGCCTTTGCTTTCCTCTGAGGCTGAGAGACTTGTCCAAGGTTACTCAGGGAATTTTTGTGGGGATACAAACCCTGGTGTTCCATAGTCCTAGTCCAACACTCAAACCACTATATCATGCTGGCTCTAAAATATGTATGTAGTCTCTATTTATTAAGAATTACACTGATGTAGGCAAAACTATGGTTGTACCTTGTCCCTGCCTACCTATTTTACTACAGAATAATACTCAGTTTATGCTGGCTTTTCATTTTTCATTTTAATTTTTTTCTCCACCTCTATCTTTAATGCTTTTCCCCAGTATGCTCATCTCATGTCTTTCAGTGTGCGCAAAAGACTGCAGAGATGATCTCATTCATCTTCCCCAGATTCTGGAAGAGTCCCAGTTTGCATTGATAGGATAATGTAGTACCATTGATTTTTACATAGCATTTGTCACTAATATTAAGGGGCTGTATTAATCAATAGTAGAAAGAAGACCTTCTCCTGCATAATTAAGGCATGGTATATAACCACTCCTGTTAAATAAGATGTTTGGTAGAGGCAATAATCACTATCTCTGACAAATCTCAATAACAACTCTTGTTGACACAAATTGCTCAGTATTTTTCAAACATCTTTTATATTACTATCTTTTCAATTTCTTCCTATTGAAAGATAATTCTCTGTCTTGTGTCATAATACACTATTAAACTTAAATATATAAATGCTGTCTTCTGAAATCTGAAAACCTAGGAGAAGATGGCCAATCATGATCAGTGGCAGATGGTGGCTTCCATGTCAGTGATACTATAAACTTGCTCTGTTTTTTTTTCCATCCAAATTTTGTAGGAAAATGGCCATGCACAAGCCACAGCCCTAAGTCTGCAAGACCTGAGCTGGCTGTTGATGATAGGTGACTTGGAGGTTTCTCAATCATAGGATCACCATAAGTTGATGTTGACTGAGAGCAGTTAATCAAGCATCCTTTACTTCACATTGTTTAGTGGCAAGATTTTAGACTATAGATGACCATGAAAGATTGCCCAAAATCTTGAATATAAGCTTGTACCAAAATTTTCAGAAAATTATAGCGCTGTTAAGGGGCAGAAATTATCAATATTCCTATCCGCATTAGTAGAAGAACTGCTTTCAGTATGCATTCAAAATCATTATTTTCAACTTACCAGAGGAACATATAGCTTTTGATGGAGGTGGTTAGCTGAGTTGGTTGCCAATATGGGGTGACAAGGCTCCTCTGTCTTTAAGAGCTATGAAACACTGAGAAACTCAACAGGTGTAATGTACCTAGCATGAAAATGTGCCAGCACAGTAGTGTCATCTCTTAAATGTCTATCTGCCATATAGCTCAGAAGTCCTGCCAAACCAAGGCAGCTACTCAAAATAATGACAATAGGAATATGGAGACTGCTGCCAGAATTGATTCTAATTACATCAAGAAAGTACTAAGCATCACAGAGACTGAATACCAAAACAGTAGTACAGACTGTGATGAACTAGGTCCAAGGACTATATATTTCTGTTACATCAATATGTAATGTGCTACTAGTATGCTTGCAGAACAAAGTACCCCTGTGAAAAGTGTGGTGAGCCTCACAGTAATTAATTAATCGGCTAAGGCTAGTTTTGCAATTCGGCTAAATAAAAGCAGAAATATATTCTGAAAGCCATTTAAATAATAATCCATTTTGAAAAGAGCATCATTCACTCTAATAACAAACGCATGATCAGTACCAACCAGGCTGGAAAACAGGCCACAGAAAAGTAAGAGGAAGAACACCGGCCTACTCAGGAGGTGGATTCCAAGCTTTGCAGAAGCAAAAAATACATAGGAGCTTATTACACAGTCAGGCTTCCATCCTTCTCTCATGATTAATTTGAATTTAAAGCGTCCAAATAGCATGATCGGGATTCACACCCCTATGCTTTTCTCCCATCCTTCTCCTGTCGGTAAATCACAATTGCCAGCCTCCTCATGTGATAATCTCCTTACCAGCGCACTTGTCCTGTCAGTAAAGCATCATGGAGCCACCATTTGGCAATAACGGGATCTTCCATTACTGCCAAATGGACGCTTTACTGATGGGACAAGCACACTGGTTGTGATTTGCTGACAAGAGAAGGACGGGAGAAAAGTGTGGGGGTGTGAATCCCAATCATGTTATTTGGATGCTTTAAATTTGAATTAATCATGGGAGGAGGACGGAAGCCTCCTCGTGTGATAAAGGTTATACAGTCAGCCCTTGCCTTCTGAGGCTTTGGCACTCACGGCTTTGATTATTTGCAAGGTTGCTGCTGTGTGTGCGTGAACTCCTCCTCTTCCTCCCTCCCAGGCTTTTCCCCAGGAGGGGGAAGCACAGGTGGGAAGGAGAAGCTGGAAAGGGTGTGTGCACACCCCACCCATCTTCTCCGCCATTTAGCTGGCTTCCCTCAGTTGGCTAAAGGACAGGGAAGGTGGGAGTGGTGTATGTGCATGTTCTTCTTCCTCTCTCACCCAGCGGAGGGAAGGTGGGAGGGGTTTGTGCACATGCTCCTCTCCCCCCCCCCCTTTAACTGGCTTCCCTCAGCTGACTAAAGGGAGAGGAAAAGGAGCACGCATGCACACCACTCTTGCCTTCCCTGCTTATTCATGATTTTCCACTTTTGTGGGGTCTTTTGCCCCTAACCCCCAAGAAAGTGTATGGCCGACTGTACATGTAACACTTTATTTATTAAAAAATGCTATGAGAACAGCAATTGCCCTTCCAATCCCTTCCCCAGCCCAAACCTCCAGATTTGTGGCTTTGACTTTTGGAGATTTGATTATTCGCGAATTTGATTAATATGTTCTCTCTAGGAATCTCTAGGTCCTCCAGCTCAACTCTTCAGGAAGTTGATCATCAGAGTTATGCTGGTGGATTTAGAGATTCCTAGAGAAAACATCTGTAGATCCTCCAGTGTGATTCTATGGTCAACCTCTGGCAGATGTTGACCATAGAATTGTGTGGGAAGACCTAGAGATTCCTAGAGAGGTGTTCTCTCAGGTAAAACAATAATTTTTTCCATGTTTTTTCTACTTTCAGGGGGATCCTGTGCCCCTAACTCCATTGAATAGGGGGCCTCACTGTATTGTTAAAGAACCAGGTTATTTTGAGAGGTAGTCAGACAGAAAAACAAGAAATTGAGGATGAGGGATGAAGGGACTGTACAGACAAGCCACTAAGAGATGGGATGATGCCGCCACATTCCTAGCTAGATTGGGACCACGGCAACTGCACACTGGGGCCCTGATCTGGCCTGTCCAGGGCACAAAAAGGAACTGCAAAAAGCAGGTCCTTTTTGTTCCCTGGAAAGGGTGTGATAGCTGTGGTGTCATGGTTATATGGTGCTACTTTGGTCCTGCATTATCTGGACACAGTGCCGGAGGAGCTCCGTGATGCTGCACACCATGTGGAGCTGTACACAGCATTATGGCGCCTTGGGGGTGGACTGGGGGCATATGTTATGTGGACGCAATGCCCCGACTCCCCCCCAAGGCCGGCCTTAATGGCCAGTCTGAAGAGCCCCTCAAATGCTTTGCTCTGGCTCCTTATACCAAGTTAAGTCACATGTAGCCCATAAGGTGCCTGTGGTTTTACAACACAATTTTGTGTTTACTTTAAACCAACAAACAATGGAGGACCATGAACCTCAGGAAGTACTCTTTACCTTTGAATCACATCACAAACCTGCATCTATTTTTTAAGTGTAATTTTTTTTAAAAAAACCCAAAACTAAAAGTGGACATCCAGGCAATTCTGGTTCCATCAGGAGGGTGTAGTGTGATCACTGCTGAATCCAAAGGAATCTGGAAATCGCTGCCCAACATAATTGGAGGAACTGAGGTGGCTGAACGCTGGCTTATACTACCATAGAGGAGATCATGGGTTATTGGCTGGCTTGCAGCGTCTTACGAGTGCTAATACACTGCAATGTTTTGCTATAAATCTTACTGGCTAAAATATTTCCATATTATCAAACAATAAAATGTAAGAAATTTAATACATTTTCTGAACAAAGTATATTCCAAGGTGTTCTGGAAAACAGAACTAAAGAAAAGTTGTAAATTTTGTAGCTTCTTCTCCTCCTCCTTCATCTATTTACCGGGACTGAAAGTAGCTTACAAAAATTAAAACAGATACAATGAAAAGTACATATACAGTACAAAAGTTAAAATACATTTCAATATCAATAGAATTAAAAGCCAATAAAAGCACAGTGATTAAAAACAACAAATACAGATAACACAGCACATTATTCAAGATCCTTTTCTCCTGAGTAATCAATCTTCGAACCTCTGCTGAAAGAAAAATGTCTACACCTGCTTATGGAAGGACTGAACAAATCCTTCAGACATCACTCTCTCTCACACACACACACACACACACACATATATATACATCTTTCATTTCATTATCATTTGAGGACCAGAAGCTAAAAATGTGAAGTGACTTAGTCCCAAAGCATTGCAGGGTAGACTGACCGTGGCAGGTAATGATCTGTGGTATTTGGACTGCAATGGTTCCTCCACACAATTGATGCTGCTATTATAGGAAAGCTATGGGCTTGTGCATGCATGTGTTCAGAACATTTTACTAAAACTAAAACTAAGCCACATTGAATGCCTTAATTACATCCATTTGTGTTGTGCTCAGTTGCCTTTATAAGCCTCTGAGGAAAAGCATGCAACTTTGCATTTCTTTCCCTATTAATTTTATGATGGCGATGGGACTATGAATTTGTATTGATTTCCCCTCTCTCTTGGCCCAAGACTAGTTTATAGCCCAAGTGAGAGTCTTTATCTCATTAGAAATGGGCAGTTTAATGTTGACCCTTTCAGTCTGCTTGAGGTTGCATCCAGAAGTGGAGGGACTGCTAAGCACAGTATATTTATATGTGTTAACTTAGAAGCCAGCAAACAGTCAGAGGCTAGTGAGGCAGAAAAGAAGCAGAGACACTGGCAAAATATAGAATCTCTTGACATGATGCCAAATGCTAACAGTAACTAGACTAAATTGATAGCTCTAATGTGGTTATTTAAGGAAAAGTACAAACATGCTGATCAATGTGCTTGAGAATGGAGTGCATATGCATGTTTTAAATTAACCGGGCAGGTGTGTAGCCCACCTCTTGGAAATCTAATCATCCTGGGACAATTAGAGACATTTTGTGTTTTTTGCTTTAGTAGTTTTCCGAGATGATAGCATCTGGATAGTCTTAATTACTGATTTGGCTCAGTGAGAAGGAGAAGACAAAAGTTGTACTTGCATGATTAAGAATCTCTTTTCTTCATTAAGGTTTCTCTTTCTAACGTAATATTGATACTCTGTGTGCATCATCTGAAAGATCATTATAGTAGAATGATTCCTCCTCAGTGGAAAAAAAGCCACTCAAATTGAGTTAAAGACAATAACTTGGATCCTGATGAGGCTTCTGTGAACACAAAGGCTCCTTTGGGCACGGCTGCAGTTATTGTTATGTACCCTCAAGTCAATTCCAACGTATGGTGACCCCATCATAGGGTTTTCTTGGCACAATTTAATGAGAGAAATTTTGCCTTTGCCTTCTTTTGTGGCTGAAAGAGTGGTTTAACCAAGATCACCCAGTGGGTTTCCATGACTGAGGGCTTTATAACACCAGCCTGTTGTCTTGCAGCAATAAGGTTGTTGAAGCAAATGGAAACATTCTGGTATGGAAACAATCACTATCAGATATTCTCTGTAATAGTACCATGGTGCCACTTTGGTGATGCATGTTCCCACAATCAGTTTTCTGCACTCCCTAATTGACACCACCTTCCTTCCCTCTACTCTAGGTAGCACATACACATTGTTCAAAGTTGTTCTTTTTTTTTGCAACAATTGCACAATTGTACAGTTTCACTGCTTCTCACTGCCACCATTTCACTCGTTCATTTGAAAGCATACTCATACTCAACATCATGGCTCATAATCTGCCCACCTCATTCACATGTTTATTGTGAATGAATGTAGTGAACCTTTCATTGGTTCACATTGGTTGCTTTTAGTCTATTCCTTGGTATTTATTTTATTTTTTTAAAAATGTTTTGCTGTTATTGAAGCATGTGATGGCAGTGAAATTATGGTATTACAGCAAAACAATATTTTTTAAAAAAATAAAATACCACTGAACAGAGTAAAAACAACATTATTCTTGTGCATCATGTTGACCTCATTGTCCTGATACAGGAAGAGGAGTTACTTCATCCTGCTTGGAGATAGAGGGAGAAGAAGAGTACCAAGCCCACTTATACCACAAGACTGCTGGGATATCGGAATTGTGGTAGAATGAAACAATTGTGCCAGATTCAATAGCTGAACAGCAGCAGTATTGGCGCCATTAATATGTTTTTCCTATCAATGAAAAGATGTGATCTAATAACAGTGGAAATGCAAAAAAATAAGAAGAGAGTCTGTCTTGTCTTTACACTGCACTAGCAGGCAGGGTGCCAGGAGTTCAGAAGCCAAAGGAGCCAGCAGATGCCAACATCCATAAGTCTAAGGTCAGGAGCTGTAAATCCTATGCACAGTCCACAGTAGCAGGAAAAAAAAGGTCAAGGAACAGTCCAGGGTAATAAATTCTAGAGTTAGGTCTCACTGTAAATGTAGACTTCAGAAAGAAAGCCAGTTTGTTTCCCACAATTGTGAGAGAAAAAAACCATGCTTTATAAAGCACACTTAAAAGAAACATCAGCCTCACCCTTCTTTGCAGCCCCTATTTCGGGAAGGTGTTTCTCTGCTATGTGCATGTACCCTCTGACTTCACCTGCAGATGGAGGGACTGGGACTGTTCCAGACACCTCATCCTTCTCTTTTCTTGAGGAATGATCTCTCCTACCTCCTCCTCCGGATCACTCAAGTGGCTGTTAGACTGAGCTGGAGGAGGGCACAGCTGTGTTAAGTCAGCTTCCTCTTCATAATCTGAACTTGGGGGGGGGGGGCTGATGGATGGATTTGTGACATCTTCAGAAGCTGAATCTCAAGAACGAGCATGACAGAGTCATGATGCTGTATGGTAAGGAAAGATCAAAGCCAGTGCAGTCATCCAAAAACCTATCATGTAATAAAGCCCTGTGTGGAGATTCAAATTCTGGTCTCTTAGTTCATCATTCAGACCACTAATACATCATGCCTCTCTAGTAATGTGCATGGGCTGCACTGAAATCCCATGATTCTCATTAATTTACTATGCTTCCTAGAGTGTAGGGGAAATTCTTCCTAATTAACCAGAGGCATTCCGCGCACCCATGCAAACATGACAGGAGCTGTTTGCCTATCGGATTAAGCAGAAGAATCTCAACCTGTCAGACAGAGAAATAATCTGCCCCTTCCTTTGTTTGTTACTAAAGTTAGCTATTACCTGCACCTGGATCCAAAGGTTGAGGATTAACCAATCATGCAATAATTAATGATCCTGTATGCTTTTTTGCCTTTAAAAGTACAAGACTTGTATGGTTCAAATGGTCAGTTAAATTGGCAAAGCGTGAGTTCAGTTGATCAGGATCAATTAAACTGTTCATACTAGATGGCTGGTTTTGTCTGATTTCTCTACACTAGAGCCCCCCCCCCCCCCAATTCAGTTCCAGGGGATTCTGCAGCTTCCTAGATCAAGAAAAAGGGAAAGCACCAAAGGATACAGTGGGAAATGGGAACTGGTGAATGTCATTTCCTATTTCCCCATTTATCTGGAAAAAGAAGTCCCTGAGCAGAATTCTGCTCTGTGGGCACTCCTGCCAGTGAAAGCAAACTCAGAATTTGGCCTGTAAAACCAGCAACACCTGAGAAAGGTAAAATTATTCATTCATTAAACAGGAGAGAAAGAGCAATTCTGCCAAGATGTCATGTCATGAACAAGATTAATTTTATTCTGTAAATAAGGAACATTGTAGGTATCAGTACGTGTTGCTAATGTATACAAAATCTGAATATTCATTTTACTATGAAAAAACTGGCAGGGATTATGATAGAAACTAGGGGGTAAAACAGATCACCTCTTTGTGCTGGCTTCCGGGCGGCTTCAGAGCGTGGTATTTTGATGCCCCATGCACTGAAGCCACCCGGAAGCCAGCGTCACAGTACCCGCCCACACATGTGCCAGCTTCATGGTGTTCTGGCAGCATGGTATTCAAATGCTGCACACCACAGGTGCATGAAAAGCTGCAAAGGTGCGTGAAAAGCAATTTTTTTTGCTCCCTCAAAAAAGAGCAGCAATTTGCCACTTCTTTTTGAGCTGGCAAAAAGACCGATTGGGGCTGTAGTGTGCAGTTGCTGTGGCCCCAATCCAGCTTTCAGAGGGGTGGTCTATTCTGCCCCTAAATTAATTAGAACATGACACCAGAATGAAGATCTTGAGCTACTGGTAGATTTTTGGGATGCTGTGCAATAGGTCAGCAAAGATTTCAGGATTCAAATTATTTACCCATAGTAGTAACAACATGAACCCCTCCCCCCATCCCCATTGTACATTTCAAATGTAGAAAGCTTGGAGTAATCTAGAGTGGATTTTTGTTGTGGAAGAACTATGAGCTCCATTCAGTCCTAGGGCTCAAAAAAAGCCCAAGGCCTTATCATTCATCAGTTCTAAGACTTTTGCACCAGTGCCCATGGCCACTGGGGGTGTCTGGGGGTTGTAGTCCAAAATTGCAACATGTCCAAGCTGGATAAACTGGCATAGTTGATGGGCAAAGATGACTCATCCTTGTATCCCCATTTTTTTAGACAGGAAAAAAGGGGCAATCTGTGCCTTTATATAAATAGATGAACAAAAGCTAAAGATTTAAGTTTTAAGGCAGAAACAGAGACTTGAATTTTGGGCTCTGAAGCATTTTAGGAAAGTGGCAGTGTAAATAGTAGATGCTGCATGCTTTTTGCGGTGTCTGGATATGCTTGTGCTGGTGTTAAACCTGTGCTTTTATAAATAAATGCAAATTTTACAAAATGTGAATGAATGTCTAATGGATTCTTCCCAATGACAACCAAATCTGAGTTAAGTGTTGTACTTGTAGAATGTCTCACACTGAGAATGTGGATGAGCATATAGCAATATCTTGGGGACAGAGTATGATTTTGCTGTTTTTTTTTACTTAAAAAAAAATTGAGACAGACACAGGTTCCTTGTTAGCAGTATCCTACAACCTCTCCTGCTGTTTATTCCATTACATGGTGAAACAATAATTTGGGTAGCAATGTGTTGATTTGCTACAGTGAGAATGAGTTCTTTCCCAGGGAAAAGCAATTAATCCACTTCAAGTGAGTCATTATCACTCCTTACCTCAAAAAACGTACTTTAGCCTTTACTTACTCATATTACATATAGAAGAATTACCTATCACAACGTGTTTCATGTTTCTTGTTGTCATTCTAAATAGTCTCACAGACAAAAAACCCCCACTAATACAAATTGTGAAGTCGAAGGCTTTCATGGCTGGCATCCATAGTTTTTTTGTGGGTTTTTCGAGCTATGTGGCCATGTTCTATAAGAGTTTATTTCTGACGTTTCACCAGCATCTGTGGCTGGCATCTTCAGAGAATGCTAACCTGGAAAAGCGTGGTGAATGCTGGTGAAACATCAGGAATAAACTCTTATAGAACATGGCCACACAGCCCGAAAAACTACTAATACAAATTGTGTGTGTCCATATGCACGTGGGTATGGGTGTGTACACATTGTGCTTATATGCCTTCAAGTTACCTGTCAACTTATGGCGACCCCATGAAATTCAGAGTGTTTTTGTATGCAAGGAATACTCAGAGGAAGTTTGCCATTGCCTTCCTCTGAAATACAGCCATACCACCTGGTACTCATTGGTGGTCTCCCTTCCAAGCTGACTCTACTTAGCATCCAAGATCGAACACGATCTGGTGCTTACATGCAGAAAATTAGAATTTTATTTGGAGAATAAACAATAGGTTTAGATTAACTCAAGAAACCTTATCTCAGAGTCAGTGTTGTGAATGGCTAGACTAGAGTGTCAGACTAGGACTAGGGAAAGGGGGCACAGAGGCACAGTTGACAAGAACAGAGCTGGACATGTCTACATGCCCCTTCCTCCCACTCTCCTCTGGTGAGGCAATTACCATGTAGGGAGGGACAGCTGAGGCTGAAAGCAGGAATTTGAAAGGTAAGAGAGGACATGAATATTTGTCCCACCTGGTGCCTTGTCCTGCTGCATAATAAAGGTACAGGAGTCCCATCTTGCATCTAAACTGGCAATGCTTGGATTCAGAACAGAGGCCTGTTACAGACTGCCAAAATAAAGCTGCTTCGGGTCTCTTTGGAGATATGCTATTTAAATGATGCATGGGTCCTAAGAATCCGGAAGCTGCACCAAAGCTGCACTCCAGTGCTTAGGAATGGAGTGTGGCTTTGGTGCGACCTCCGGACTCTTAGGAACGATGCATCATTTAAATAGCATATCTCCAAAGAGACCCGAAGCAGCTTTATTTTGGCAGTCTGAAACAGGCCAGAAGCATTTTAGCAGACCGTACAATTTATTTAAGACTTGGATTACATGGTTTCCATGTGCTGTTCTGCTGAGCAATCTAATTCCTGCATTTTGCACTAGTTGAAGTTTCTAAGGCAGGCCTTTGGGGCAAATCCATCTAGAATGCCTTGCAGTAGTTTAATCAGGAGGTTATCTGTACTGTAGCCAAGTTATCCCTATCAAGAGAAAGCCATAGCTAGTGGAGTAGTCAAAACTGGACCAGTCAAAACTGGCCCTCGGGCACTGGGAGTCACGGAGTTCAACCAGGTCCTCCAGTAATGATGGATGCATCCACACTGCAGAAATAATCCAGTTTGACACCACTTTAACTGCCTGGTCTCAATGCTACGGAATTCTGGGAATTGTAGTTGGCTGTGGCACCAGAGCAAAACTCCCATGTTCCTTTTTATGCTGCAACATGGCTACTTCTTTGAAAGTTACTACTCTTAACAAGTATGTTGGTTATGTAGCAAAGTACAATAACATCCAAAATCCATAAAATAGTGTCACCTTCATTGGGTCAATGAAAATTCACAAAACACAGGTTGCAAGCTTTCGAAGCTCCACTGGCTTCTTCATCAGGCAAAGATGTTAAAATCACAAAGGAAAAAAAAAGATGATATTATTCATAGGCCTGCATTTTGTCAAGATGTTGTGGTTGTTGTCCACATTTCAGATCATACGGAGGGATATAACAAAGTTCTAGTGCAAACATGGCTACCTCTGATATATTTTCTGGAAGTGAAGATACTGCATTTTAGCCTCAACAGGGAAATTCTAAAGAGAGAGCCAACTGACTGGAACATTACTATTTGAGCTTTCTACCACCAACAAAGGTAAAACATTTTGTTTTTTAAAAAGAAGTTGAGACTGCATTGGAATGTTTTATTTTAACAGCACATGAAAGTTTTCCTGATGCAAAAGCACGGAGGCTTCCTGAGAAGTTCAATGTTAATTTCCTAACAAAGGGGCTTGTAGTCTCACAAAGTAGGGAGACAAACCAGAACTCAAAGGGAGTATTTTTATTTGGTCTTGCTAATAGAATATACATTTTATTTCCTGGACTGGAAATATCTTCTAGTACCTACATGGCCAGAAGAAGGAAGGACCTACCTGCATGAATACCCCTCCATACCATCTGAACTGAGGACAACAACCACAACATTTTGACAAAAACAGGCCTATGATTAACATTGCCATATTTTTTCCTCCTATATGATTTTTAACACTTTTGCCTGATGAAGAAGCCAGTGGAGCTTCAAAAGTGTGCTACATGTATATTGTGCATTTTGGTTGGTCCAATAAAGGTATAGTTTTCAAGAATAATTTTCCATGCTTGCCCTTGACATTCATTCTTCATTTGGTCACTCTCTTCCCTCACCAGGGAACAGGAGAGGCCTCTTTTTTGAAATCTACAGATGAATTTAGGAATATACCAAAGAGAAACTTGCAGCTGTACCCAATGTTTTGATTTAACCAGAGTGCCTTTGAGCCTGCTT
Source organism: Sceloporus undulatus (assembly GCF_019175285.1). NCBI lineage: Eukaryota > Metazoa > Chordata > Lepidosauria > Squamata > Phrynosomatidae > Sceloporus > Sceloporus undulatus. The sequence goes on along the minus strand of NC_056524.1, from coordinate 105,261,178 downwards.
GAGGTTCTCTGGGGAAATCAAGATGCTGGGCACAACCACAGCTATGTTCTGCAGAACACCTAAGCTCTTATGGCATATAATATAATGGCGGTGAATGCTTTTGTGAGTTATCTGGGTCAAATTCTCATTAGAACCCCAGTTTTTTTGACTGTACAATGAATGATGCTGTGGGAAATGGGATTTCTGGACTACATAGTTTAGTAGATATTGCCTCCTAAGATTAAGAGGAAAACTGCTTTCCTACATTTGTGGAATGAATGTTTTGATTGCCACCAGTATCTTTAATGTACAGTGGACCCTTGTTATACACTGGGGTTTGGTTCCAAGATTCCTCATGGATAACAAAATCTGTGGATGCTCATGTCCCATTAAATATAATGACATAGCAAAATGGTGTCCCTTATAAAAATGGAAAATCAAGGTTTGATATTTGAAATTTATACTTTTTTAAAAAAAATTTCAAACTGTAGATGGTTGAATCCTTGTATAAAAAAATCCGTGTGTAAGAAGGGCTGACTGTATTAGTGTCTGTGCCACTTGCATGTGACAAAACATCAACAAGAAGAATAATGCTACAAGTGAATGGATTTGCAGGATGAGCTCATATTAATTGTGGAACCTTTCTATGGATCAGTAAAGTCACTTACTCAGGATGCCTGCTGGCACTATTATTTCCCCCTTAAGAGGTGAAATACTTGTACATTTCCAGAAATCCTATTTTGGAAGAATAAACCTTTGACAGATATGACTAATAGGTTTTTACTGTTTAGACCTGTAATAACCGTGTGCCCTTTTGAAATGCTGTATTGCTTATTAATACAGTAAAAGTAGAGGTAGCCTAGAATAGAATATGCACTTCTCCCATGGATGTTAATAAATAATGTTTCTATTAAATTATTTTTGTACTATAGCTTCCACAGTTCTCAGCTAGCATGGACAATGGCCAGATTTTTTATTTTTAAATAAATGTACATGAATCCATTCCCCCTACTCCAGGCTTTGCTGATGGTACCCTTCCTCCTTTGTTTGCTGCTTCAGATAGATTATTGTTACCTGTAAATTGCTGTTTTAGGCTGCTGTGTAACTATAAGCTCATTCAAACCCTGGAGAAGGTAGCTATGGGGACAGTAAATTTGATTTTTTAATTTGTAAATCCCCTTTCGCTGAAAAATGCACAGAGTGGATAAGCACTTGAATAAGTTAATTGAACAATACAAAGGTGGCTGGATCCATCCATTTACTCTTTTTACAAGATTCCATTCAAGGTGAATTAAATCATGATGCCACAGTCAGACCTTGCTGAGAGGTTCAGTCAGATAGCCTCCTTGGGATTTCACCCTTAAAAACCCTCAGAAATCTCCTTGCAGTGGGCTAGTCCAGATACAAGGGGGACTTAATGTCACTCTGGTTTCTGGTCTAGTTCTGGCTCAGTCATTCCCTCTCCGATTGAGTGTCAACCCCAATCATTGCTGAATTGATTCCAGGAGAAGGTCTACTTTGGAGTAAGTTTTTCTGTTAGTATTGCCTCGAACTTTCTCCTATTTCCACCCTCAATTCCTTAGCATTGAATGTGTGTGTGTGTGTGTGTCAATGAATTGCTGTGTGATTTTCTTCTTTTTAATAAAAATTAGATTTTAATTGAAGAAGCCCGTCTCTGCTTCATTACTCACGAATTATTCGGTCCCTTGGGAGACGGTCTCACTGGGTCCTTGTAACAACCCCCCTTTCTTAGCTAACTGAGCTAATTAAAATTCCCCTAATTAGACCCTTCGTTACACAGATCTCATCTGGAATGATGTGCCCAGTTCTGGGCACCACAGATCAAGGAGAATATAGAGAAGCTGGAATGTGTTCAGAGAATGGTGACCAACATGGCCTAAGGTCTCGGAACCAAGTTCTATGAAGAATGGGTTAGAGAGCTAGGTATGTTCAGCTTGGAGAAGAGAAGACTGAGAAGTGACATGAAAGCAAACTTTATATATCTGAAGTGATGTCATGCAAGATATGAAATGAGTTTGTTTTCTGTAGCTACAGAGACTAGAACACAAACTAATGGATTAAAATTACAAGAAAGGAGATTCTTACTAAATGTTAAAAAGACCTTAAGAGAAGACCTTAAGAGAACTTAAAAGCTCTTGGCAGTGGAATAGACAGCCATGGAGGCTTCTTTGGAGGTCTTCAAATAGAGGTTGGATGGCCATCTCTCAGGAGTGCTTTAGCTGTGCATTTCTGCACCCCTGTCTGGACTTGAAGGCCCTTGCAGTTCCTTCCAGCTCTATTATCCTATAATTCTAAGGAATAAGCACTAAAAATCTTTTCTATCTCTGCTCTAGAAATGATTCCTTAACCCTGAGCTACACTGAAAAGATATTTACATTGTGGAATATATGTGCACAGTGCCCTATTTTTAGATAATACATTTTAATTACAGAAAACCTTCATGGAACAATGAAAATTGCACAGACAAAAAGTAAGACATGGTGAATAGTGAAGCCACACACTCATATACACAAGCAACAAGGGTAGCATTCTGTGCAGTTGGGAATTTTTCAGAGGTAATTGGTTTATCTTTCACTTGTCCATAAATCCAATTTGCCTCTTTGACTTCCTATATTGATACAAATGGAGTAAATCAGACTATGGCTTAAGCAGTCATGTCTCGGCATGCATTTTTCATCCCTGTTTTGTCAATTAAATGAGTTGCAATTGCATTATGGAGGACTCTGCCCCTAAAGCCCATAAATATTCTTAATGCCTTCTGTCTAGTGAAATTCAGAGTGAGGCAAGCAACTGCACTCATGACCCTTTTCTTTTTTTCATTGCTTGACGTAAGGGCTTGGACAGTTACAATATGTATTTTGCTGCTTGGGATGCAGAAAGATCAAATAGGGCTTTTTCTTTGTCTTCATTTGCTTGCTTATGCAGGGCCATATTGTCTGACTCTTTCCCTCTCCACTTTTTTTTTTCAATACCCATTAGACGTCAACAGATTTAGCTGGAAGCAAAATGTTTATAATAGCAAGAAAAATCCTGATGGGGCACCTGACATCAGACACTCAGAATTTATTTTTCAAATGGCTCATATTTGATTGAAAAATAGACTGATAACAAAAAGGGGACAGAAAGTGGAACTGTTTGTCTCAAAGAACATTTTAGAACATAACCAAATAGAAAATGATGAATCAGACCATTTAGAGAACACCCAAAAGAATGTCTGTTATGATAACTTCAGGGCTAATTTTACCATTTTTGGTGAAACAACTACATGAAACCTCTTCAGCAACATCTATCTTTCTAGTTATCACTTCCATAAACATCAGGGATAGAAGTGAACAACTTGAAGTCTTCCAGATGTTGTTTGCCTAAAACTCTGATAATTCCTAATTAGAATGACCAGTGGTGGGGATCAAGGCAGTTGATAGCTTTTTCCAGTTTTCAATCATAAGGCCTCTTTTATTGCCGCTCTAACATCAGGGACAGTAGTTGTACTTTTTGTGAAACAGAAGCAGGGAACTTGGTGCCTTTCTTTCTGCTGTAAAGAATGTGAAGGAAATGGAGCTGAACAATGTAAGAGGTCGAATGGATCCCATCCTTGTGATGTCACCTGACTGACCTCGGGCAATTTGCCTGCTCCTCATCATACCTTACAACCTACTGGCCAATTTTCTTTTGCATCCCATTACAATGAGTTAGAAATGGTCTTGCAGCAAATCATACACAAGATCAGGTGATAGAAGACATCCATGGAATTCCACATCTCCATATAATGTCTACTACTCTACTGTGACTCAGGAACATAAGAAATGAATATTTCTTATCCTCCAACATTTCACAGATGAAAACAAGGCTACATGAGGCTGAGCAACATCAGAGTGGTCAAGATGGCAAAAGTTATTACTAAAGAAGAACATACTAGGTAGGAGAAGCTGCAACAGTTTGATTTTGCTTGAGCCTACTGGAAAGGGCAAGATTCCACCTCCTCGTCTCCCTTCCTCCCTGCAGAGTTAATTGAATGCAAACTACAGTGCTTCAAAATTATCTTTACAATTTCAATTGTATATAGAATTGAAAATAAAAAGATAATTTTCGTTTATTTAACTATTATTTTTATTGTGCATCAAACATCCATAAACGATAAAAAGGTGAAATAATAATGTCTTTAGAAAATAATGATAAAACAGGATTATATACAATAGCTGAAGAAGCGTGCAGCTATTCTTGGCTTTCTTGCTATTACTTATTCTTTCCTTATGGTAGAAGGAACAAATATGTATCTCCACTTACTAACTCTATATAATGCAGGGATGGGCATACTTCAGAGCGCAGAGGCTTGCCCCCCCTCCCTCCCAGTTTCATGGAGCTCTGGAGAGCTATTATGTGTCATCACAGTTACCATTTTGGGCAAACAGAAGGGATGATGCATCACTTTCAGTAAACTTTCAGGCAGTTGACTAAACTCAGGCAGTTTGAGGGGAAGTTGATGTTTTTAAGAGGAGCTCCCTGCAAACAGATTTTTAATCTCCATAAAAGGGTTTGTAAAGGATTTCCTTGTGGCATTTGGCTAAAAGTTGAGGGTTTTTTTCCAGCCCCAAATTTGGGGGGCTACCTGGGTATTGGGAGGTGCATTGGTGAGAATCCACAAGTTTACACTGGAGCCCTTAAAGGACCATAAGCTGCCTGGAGGCTTCATGATTCCCATTATGGGCCTAATGGAAGAAGGTGTTACGCTCTTAACTGTAAAAAAGATTCAGAAATTAAGAGTCAAACTGGCCAAGAGCCAGTAACCATAACCAGGAACAAGAGATAGCTGTCATCAAACAATCCAGGGTCAAGAAAGCTATAAATCAGAGACAGAATTCCAGGGAAAAACTGTGGCTGGGTCCTTAGTCAGCCTAGGAATCAACAGCAACTTGAACAGCCTAGTACTCAAAGGAGAACTGCCTTTTATAGGCAGCACGTTCAAATGGATACAAGAGCAAATCAAGTCTGAACTCTCCCTAGAAGCCAAGTTGACTAAACTGAGATTGTCGTACTTTGGCCATTCCATCAGAAGACATTGTTCACTAGAAAATATAATAATGCTTGGAAAAGTAGAAGGCAGTAGGAAAAGAGAAATGACACACTACAGATGGATAGACACAGTCAAGGAAGCCATGGCTCTTAGTAACAATGAACACTTGCTGAAATTCTGTCTGCTACACAACCATTAAAGATACAGGACTCCTCTCCAGTTCTCACTTTTGCAGTCCTAGGCACATTACTTCCTGAACCTATTAATGTTCCCAATAGGGAGTCCAAGTGAGGAGGAGAGCAATATTGCTGCTCTCTCAAATGTGGATTAGGCCCACAGACCAGCAACCAACTCTTCATGCTCTAGGTCTGAGGTGGGCAACTATGAGATGCTAAAGGGCTGTCTTTGTATCGCAGGATAGCTTAGACTGAGGGCTGCACCCTCCAAACTGCATGTCCTCACCTCAAAAATCTCACCCCCTTGAAATGCTCCCGATTACAGTTGGCCCTTCTTATATATGGATTTTTTTTATACACAGATTCAAGCATCAACGGTTTGAAAATGTTCAAAAAATGTATAAATTTACCTTGATTTTCCATTTTTTATAAGGGACACCATTTTGCTATGTCATTATATTTAATGGGACTTGAGCATACACAGATTTTGTTATACACGGGGGAACCAAACCCCAGCATATAACAAGGGTCCACTGTACTCTGCGAGGGCTTGGGAAAGAATTTGCCACTTTTTTTGCCCCCAGGGCAATTGTAGCCCAGTAAAAGCTGTGTTTTAGCACAGGATGTGACTGTAATTCACTTGCTATTCATTTGTTGCTTTAGGGGGAAAAAGACCCCTCCTGGGCCTAAAATGGCTTCCTAGCAGACATTGTGTTTGATCCTTGCTGGTCAGTCTTAACACAAGTACATACAGAAGACTCCAACCCAACAATGATAAATTATAAATATTCAACATTTACATTAAAAAATCATGCATCCCAGTCCTCTGCATGTAAGACTTTGGATTGCACTCAAAATTTACGCAAAAATATTTTTATTGTTGTACTGTTGTCAACAAATAGACCACTTCAGTAGATGAAACAAGCTACTTAAACACTGAGTGAGAGAGGTACCGCTGTGACTTGAAGCACAAAAACATCTTTGATTATGTCTTCACTTGCAGTGTGCAAAAGAAGAGAAGAGAAAATAAGAGAAAATAAAATAAAAGATAAGAAAGCAGATGATGAGTTTTAAACTGACAAAATTACAACTGAATTTTTAGACAGTTATGGCTTCTGAAATCTTCACAACAAAAGGCGCAGCAATATGAACATGCCCCCCCCCACCCTGCTCACCACTATCTGAACAAGCTTAACTTGATAGAGGCACATCAAGGTTAATGGTGGTGGCTGGATTGTTATATATCCATAATTAAGTAATGTCTTCTGGCCCAACTCTACAAGCCTACTTTACCAAGCAGCTATGGGAGATCCATTCTGCTGGTGATCAGGGTGCAAGTGGATGACATTTCAGCTCCCTCCCGTTAGTGAACGAGGCTGGAACAAGGAACTGCAACAGAGATCATGCTTCTGATGTGCAGTCTTGCTTGCTGGTGCGAAAAGCGGCTGAAAACATCATCATTCTGCACCCCAACTGTGAGCAGAATGGATCTCCTTCTTTTGGTGCAGCTGATGCCTGATAAAGTAACTTTGGGAGGACAGTTACAATCATGGAAATGTTGCCCTAGTCATGACTGCTCTGGTTATGACTACACAGGGATCATGAATACAGAGCAGCCATGGATGCATAATTGTGATACTAAATGTCAGACACTGACAGTAGCACCACTACCTCCAAAGATAGTCATAGACAGACGGGAAGTACATCCAATAATTACATTATTTCATGCACTTTGTACAAATGTTCCAAAGAAATGACGTGACTCTTATTAGTAAGAGACTATTGTCTTGGTTTTATTCAGTTCAGCCCCAGCATGACTTCTAGGCTGTACAGACAGGTGTTATATGCCAGCCTCGGGGCAGAGTGGGGGTGTGGCTTCCACACAATGCATGCCCTGATGCTGCCCTGACACTGCCATCACGCCATATGCCCAACTGCACGGAGAGCAATGTCATGGTGCTTCTTTGGTGCTGCATCCAGATGATGCAGCACCAAAAGGAGCACCAGAAAGTGCCATGGTGGTGGCAAAGGCACCTTTTTCCCAGCACGAAAAGGAACAGCATTTTGTCATTCTTTTTAAAGCCTGGAAAAGGTGAGATCAGGGTTGTGGCATGTAGTTGCCATGTGCCCGATCTGGCACTGAGAGGGGCAGCAGGAGGGTGCTCCAAAGGGACAGTCTGTTTAGCCCCTTCATCAGGGCTTTCTGGCCACTCCAATTCAGGAATGGCACAGATAAGCTGGGGAAAAAAACAGTTGGAAAATTCTGTGCATATAAAGACCTAAGAGTTTATCACATGGGGCTTAAACCAGTCCCCAGCGCGTTCTAACGGGGGCGCACACGGAACGCGATGGGCACCGGATGGGGCCCAAAACGCGACTTTATCGCACAGGGGGACGCTTTGAAACAGTTCCCAGAAATGGCGCTCTCTGGAACTGAATTGGGACGCGATGGGAACGCGCGTCGTCGTCGTCGTCGTCGTCATCCCCCCGTGCGATAAAGTCGCGTTTTGGGCCCCATCCAGTGCCCATCGCGTTCCGTGCGCGCCCCCGCTCGCCCCCGTTAGAACGCGCTGGGGACCGGTTTAAGCCCCATGCGATAAACTTCCTAGTATTGTATATGTCAAGACATTTTTCTGGTAAACTTCCTGGAAATAAACAGGACCTGTGCAAGAACACAGAGCTGGCTAATGAGATCAGGGAGAGACTGCTTCCCAGGCATTGCATAATTGTCGCTTACTATTTGATGTTTTTTTGGTGCCTGTTTATCAAACCATTTCCTGTATTGCTATGTACTGTATATGCATTATCCTACTTGAGAGTATGTATTTTCCCTGGAAAATGATTAACCATCCATTATGAAGCCAAGCCCTCCCTCCAGTCCATCTGCCTTGGTCCAGGCCTTGGAGGTAGAGAGGAACTGCTGGACCTCTTACCCTCTCCCTCCACCACTCCCTTCTCCTTCTGTGTCATGTCTTTTTAGATTGTAAGCCCGAGGGCAGGGATCCCTCTAACTAAAAATATTGCATGTACAGCGCTGTGTAAATTTACAGCGCTTCATAAATAAAGGTTAATAATAATAATAATTGTAACTCCTAATCCCAGCAGTGGCTGGTGGGTCTCATGTCAGTGGGGCAATGAATGCAATCTAGGTTTTTGTTTGAACTTCACATGAGCTATCTAAGGTGCTAAACCTATTTAGGGAACAGGGAACCCCCGACTGAAATGAAAGCCTTGAGCTACTACTGCTGAAACTTGAACTGCATGTTCAAGGTATGGTGTAGTTAAATCTCTAGCTCTTTTTTTCCATAAGGAGTTTGCACTATAGTTGTCAACAAAACAATTTGAAGAGAACATGTCAAAATGGGTCAGAATAATTTAAAATTTGAGCTTTTATTATGTTGAATGAACCATAAATTACAGCAATGAAACCCATACAAAGAGACACATGTACATGTAGACAACTTTGATGGACCCAGGAGCCAATTCTACTCTTCCCAGAGGTGTGATACAGATCACACTCTGCCTTGCCAGCAAAAAATGGCAGCCAGCTGTCAAATCCCTTTTAATATAAGTACATCATAGTTATTTTTGGTGGCTTGCAGATAAAATTTAGTGATCCAGTTCTGCAGGCAATGTGTTATCTGCCCATAATAGAAAGTATTATACACCCAGAATGCTGTTTCACTGTAGCTCCCAACAGCCCTTCCTGGGAAAGCCAGTGGTGTGGGGTTGCAGTTCAACATTTGGAGGGCCACATATTCCCCATCCCTCTTGTCCACTAACTGGAATAATACAGTGTACATTCACCATCCCTATCCCAAACAACAGCAACAACAACAACAACAACAACAACAACACAATATACTGTCATATAATACTTCACCTGTTTGCTGAACCAGAAAGCAACCCTGGAAAAGGCTTTGTGGAGAAATAATACATGTGTGGTTATATATCCAATTTACATAATACATTCCAGGCTTACGTTACATCTCCCCCTCCCCATAGAATAATCTCAGATTCTTAGTGCAAAATCCAAACTCCTCTGACAGGAGACCTTTTCTTTATTTTTAATAATTACTTGTTCAGTGTTGGTGAAAAATGGCACCCTCTGTGAGTTATTGCCAATGTTTCAGAACACAGAGTATATCTTTTTGTGTTGCCCAAGGCAAATAAAGATGATTATTCATCCTTTGGGAAGAGAAATGTGCATATAACTAATAGCTTTTTGCAGATGATTCTGTACGGTGAGACTTAAAACAGTGCCTGCTATTGAACATGTGCTATTTTTTCTTGTACTGTTCTTGCACGTTCTCTTACAATTAATAGCAAAGAATTTAACGAAGAATATCTTTCAGTGAAAGACTTTAATTTAAGATTGGTGATGCCAACATCAGTCTTGGTGCAATTATCCTAACAAAATGAATCACTAAGAGTTTTTGCAGAATATTTTTCAGGGCTTCTTATAAAATGTAAAGGGCTTGCAGCATATTGGGTGATTGCTGTTTAAAAATGTATCTGTGGGCCCATATAGACAGGCCAAAATAAAACTGTTTCAGGTCACTTTGGAGGTATGTTGTTTAAATGACACATGCATCTTAAGAAGCCAGAATCTGCGCCAAAGCAGTGCTCCAGTTCTTAGGACTGGAGCGTGGCTTTGGCGTGGTTTCTGGCCTATTAGGACACATGCATCATTTAAACAGCATACTTCCAAAGTGACCCAAAGCAGCTTTATTTTGGCCTGTCTGTATGGGGCCAAAGGGAAGAGACATAGGGAAGAACTGGAAGAACTCACTCAATGAGGAGTACCTGCCACTCATTCATTTATGAGGGGAGAGAGATAGAGGATGGAAGAATATTGGTCACAGCCACTAGCTAAGTCTCAGTGAGCCCAATCTTCTGTGATGCCAAGTTTGCCTCCAGTGCTCAGAACTTGCCATGGGACTAAAGTTTCAGAAAAGGGAAGCTCTAGTGGCCATGTTTACATTCTTCTTGCTGGGAGTGTGTCATCTGCCATTGCATCTTATCTTACATGAATGATGTATGTGCCTTTTCCCACCATTATTCTATTTTTTGTCTACCCCTTAATACTGGTTTGTATCTCTGGGTGTACATGTACCCCATGTTGAGAATCATTGTACTAGTACTTCACCTATACTAAATGCAATTTATAACTTCATTCTGTTTCCCCACCACCATATTACATTGTACTCATATTTATCTTGTGGTATACTAAGACCCCTAGATCATGTTTATATGTAGTGATGTCAAGCCTGGTATCACCCATGTTTTATTTGTTCATTTGCTTTTTCCTCCCCAAATATGAAACTTACTATTTAGAAAACTCATTTTGGTAATTTTGGCCCAGTTTTCCAATATGCTGAGCTCATCTTGAAACCTGACTCTGTCCTTTGAAGTATTACCTTTGGTGTCATTTTCTAATCTGATGTGCACCTCATCTATTCTTCATTGAAGACATTTACACAGAAACTGAATGATACTAGACCTAGGCCCTAATTTACTAATTTATTTTTTGAAAGTTGATGAGAAACATTGGTGACCATTCTTTGAGTATGTCCCACTAGCCAACCACAAATCCAATTAACAGTACCACCAGCACTATATTTTGTCTAGTTGTCTACAAGAATATCATGGGGATACTTTTTGAAAGCAGTTATGATACTGTACATCTATCGCTTTCCTTGATCTTGAAATGTTGTACATATGTCTCACAGTGAGAGAGAGAGAGAGAGAGAGAGAGAGAGAGGGAGGGAAGGAGAGGCAGGAGTTTAGGTGTTGGAAGAGGGAGAGAGGGGAAGATTTTTCTGCATTAATATCAGCAATCTTTTGTAAATGTTCATAAACTGACTGTTTCTGGAGATGTCAGATCTGGCTATAATGACATAGACCTTGATCAATTCTGGTTTAGAGTACGGTAACACACTCTGTGGGGTCTGCCTTTGGAAGCTGTTCAGAATTTTTAATGGGTCCAAAATGCTGTGGTCAGAGTACTGACTGAGGGTAATTACAGAGAACGTATAACTTCTCTGTTGAAACATTTTCACTGGCTAACCATTTTGCTTCTGGTCACAATTTCAAGTGCTGGTTGTGACCTAGAATTCTATAACATTGATCCATGGCAGTTACAGTAGTGACAAACAGGATTATTTCTACAGTGCAGATGCAGCTTTACACTCCAGCATGAAGATCTGAGTAAGTTCAGCATTTCCTTTGCTCTATAAAATCAATCCTGAAAGGACATTGAGGTTTATCACATGGAGATTTTTAGAGCTTTTGCAGGTCAGTTCCAACGTGACTGCGCTTCCAACTATGTGCATTCATGTTATAATGTGAATGTGTTTTCAGACGCGATTCCTTTCTATGGGAGCCCCTTCCATGGCACTTCTGCAGTGATTCCAAAGTGACTCCTCATTTTGATGAATTCAGAAAAAAAGGGAATTCACAAAATTCACATTCAAGCTCATTTCGATTTCACTTTGAATTGGACTGGTGTGGAAAACCACTCTGATATTGCCCCCCCCTGGCCCCTGTGTCCTGCTCTGTCATTCCCCTCCTCCTCCTTCACCCCCTCTCACCCCCTCTGCCACCCTGCCACCCATCCCATCATTACCATCATCCTCTGCCTTCTCCTGCATCCCAATCCTGGCCCTAGCAACCCCCAGCGACTTATCCCATCATCCCCTGACTGCTTCTTCACCCTAATGAAGGATGACAGCTAAGGAGGGGGCAGGGAAGGAGGACAGTGTCCAGAGCCCCACTGAGCATGCCCAAGGGTGCAGATTCGAATCGTTGAACCCTTCGGTGTGGTAATACAACGTGCACTCACTCTGCTTTGCTTCAATCCGCATCACGTGACTTGCTTGGAATAGAACTGACTTCGTTTCCCCCTTGATTCAGAAGGGCAACAGAAAGGTAACCAAGAGGTTTATCACACAGAGATTTTTTAGAGCTTTTGCAGGTTAGTTCCGACGTGACTGCGCTTCCAACGATGAAAACATTAGGAACCTAAAGCAAAGTTTCTTCATCAGAAAGGAACATTGTGTGCACATAACACTCATTTCATATTTCCAACCATCTACTTTCTGAGGATAAAATAAGAGCAGAACTAGAAATAAATCACAGAATGGAGCAGTGGCTTGTCAATAAATCATCTGTGAAGAGAACACGACTCAAGAGTTTTTTGATTTTCCTGTGGAGGAGGCGGTGGCTATTATCATCATGAGCAATGGCTTAGAAAGCAAAATAACCCCCAAAAGTCAGCTGCCAAAATGGCCTGCTGAATCATTTGAAGGCAAGACCCAACAGGAATGATGGTTCCCAGCTAGGATTGGCCACTCCTGCTATAATCCTGCAGACTAGTGTTCATGTGGTTAATATAGCAATGATTGCACAGATTCACTTAATCAGTAGTGATTGCCTTTGGTGCTTTCCTTTTTCAAAACTTGAACAAGGATAAAAATGCTCAGGAATATTTGTTGTTGTTAACTGCCCTCGAGTCAGTCGCAACTATGGTGACCCTGTGGATGAGGCATCTCATCCCTTGTCCTCCACTGTTCTGCTTAGGTCCTTTAAATTAAGGCTTGTGACCTCTCTGATTGAGTCTATCCACCTGGCAAGCAGTTTTCTGCTCTTTCTGCTGCCGTCTACCTTCCCTAGCTTTATTGTCTTTTCTAGTAAGTCATGTAACTGAAGTATGATAGCCTCAGTTTCGGCACCTTAGCTTCCAGGGAGAGTTCAGACTTGATCTGATCAAGGACCCATTTGTTTGTCTTTTTGGTTGTCCCTCACATCCGTACATGGTGATGGGGAATATAATGGCTTGGATATCTCTGACTTTAGTACTCTGTTGTATATCTTTACGTTTTAGAATCTTGTCTAGTATTTTCATTGCTGCTCTTCTCATTTCTAGTCTTCTTATGTTTGACTGCAATCTCCATTCTTATTTATGTTTGATCCAAGGTATGGGAACTCTTTATTTTCCACATTATCTAGTTTGAACTAATGCAGTTCCTCTGTGGTCATTATTTTTGTTTTATTTATTATCAGAAGTAAGCCTGCCATTGCACCTTCTTTTACCTTCCTCAATAATTGTTAAAAGTCTGTGAGGTTTTTTGCTAGTGATATGGTGTCATCTGCATATTTTGGATTGTTGATGCTCCTTTCTCCTATCTTCATTCCTTTGTCTTCTGAGTCTAACCTGGCTCAGGGACGTAGCCAGGATTTTGGGAAGGGGGGGGGTCCAGACTAAGTGCCACCATTATAATGGGGCTTGGGTGCAGCGACGCAGCAGCACACACCATTCATTTTATCTAATGGAAGGGGGGGTCCGGACCCCAAGAACCCCCCCCTTGGCTACGTCCCTGCCTGGCTCTTCAAATGATACTTTCTGTGTACAAGTTGAACAGGTAGGGTATTAGAATGCATCCCTCCCTAACCCCTTTGCCAATTAGGAACTATTATGTTTATCCATATTCTGTTCTAACCATGGCCTCTTGTCCTAAGTACAGATTTCACATCAGGACTATAAAATGTATTGGCATTCCCATGTCTTTAAAAGCATTCCACAGTCTTTCATGATCAATTGCAGTCAAAGGCTTTGTCATTGTCTATAAAGCACATGCTGATTTTCTTTTGGAATTCCTTTGTGTGCTCCATTAACAATTGTATGTTTGTGATGAGATCCCTAGTGCCTCTTCCTTTTCTGAACCCTGCTTACACCTCTGGGATTTCTCTCTTTATATATGATTGGAGTTCTATACTACAGAATTTTGAGCATTTTGTTTCTCCCCTTTCTCTTATATACATTTTTAACTGGAAAAAGGAGGGAGATGCATTACTTTCCCCACTCACTGAGGACTTTCTTAGTCAAACAACCAGCACAGCTCCAATTATTTCTCAACTTTCAACTAAGCCAAACTGTTAATTGTTATGCATTTTTGCTATTGTTGCAACCAACCCAGATTCTACGATATTGGGTGGGCTATAAAATAAATAAATAAATAAAATAATCTTATTATTATTAAGAGTCAATTGACTTAAGAAAAGGAGATTGAACCATAGCCATATAACAGCATGAAGGAATGAGAGAAAAGGTGTATATAATCTATGTTGTTCAGAGGAGGTTCGCTTTTGCCTTCCTTTGAAGCTTAGAGAGAGTGACTTATCCGACCATCCAGGGCATTTACATTTTTGAGCAGGAATTCAAAACCTGGTTTTCAGAGTTCAACAGTCAAACCACCTGGGCAGAAAAACTCACAGATGCTCTTTTCTTCTTCCTGCTTGAATATTTGATGGGAGGGAAGACTCTTCCTTGTTTGCTCTGAAATGTGTGCATTTACTTACTTTGCTGTTGTGTGCCTTCAAGTTGTTTCCTACTAATAGCAACCCTAAGATGAACATACCATGGAGTTTTCTTGACAAGATTTGTTCAGAGGAGGTTTGCCATTGCTTTCCCTTGAGGCTGAGAGCATGTGACTCGCCCAGGGTCACCCAGTGGTTTCATGACTGAGCGAGGAATCAAACCTGAGTCTCCAGAGTCATAGGCCAATGCTCAAACCACTATGACATGCTGGCTAGTATTCAGTAAAATCCATCAAGTATTTAAATGTGCGATGTCATTTAGGTTGAAAATCTTAACTGAATATTTCCTAGTTGTGCCATTTACACACAGATGAATTCTGAATTCAGAAACCCAGAATAACTACAACCATTAAGGGTTGTGCTCATGACCACATGCAGTGGATCACATTATACTACCTAAAGTGTTCTGAGTGACCAACTAGGATTTAGAATTCTCACTCTAAAGAACTATTAAAAAGCCCTATACAGAGCGATACCACTTTTAAACCACCACAATGTGCCTCCAAAGTAGGTGATTCACCACATCCAAGATGCATTGAAAGTTACACTTGAGAAAAATCAAGAGGAAAGAGGACAGTACACTTCAGATTTGGAACCATGGACCTATACAGCTGGTACCTGGAACCCTGAGCCTAAAAAACATTTACTCAGATATGTTAAATATCTGGATTTTTAAATTGCCTAAATTGATAGCCTAATTAGTGTGTGTGTGTGTGTGTGTGTGTGTGTATAAGCCTGCCCCAAGTCACCTGTTGACTTATGTTGACCCCATCAATTTCACAGGGTGTTTTTAATGAAAAAAAAATACTCAGAGGTGATTTTGCCTGTTCCTTCATCTGAAATTTAGCCTACAGCACCTGGTATTTGTTTGAGGTCTCCCATCCAAGCGCTAACCAGAGCTCACCATGCTTAGCTTCCAAGATCAGATGAAAGCTGGTACTTTTAGGGTATTTAGGCAATAGCCCAATTAGAATACAACATTTAAATCAGTTGCTGGATGGTAAGTCAACACTTGCATACATCTAATTGCTTCAGTGGGATACCTTTTGTTTGGACTAGCAGTTGAATTTAGGTCTTTGTGACTAGATTTGGTTTCCAAAAAGAAAAATAAACGATAAGAAGCCAGGGTGAGGGGAGGAAAGAGGGAATCCTACATCTAGATTCCCATATATTTTCTCATGCTGAAATATATACCTTCTCTTCTTGCTTCAGCCTTATATTCTTATTATTCATATTTGGAAGCTGGAATTCTGTGGGAAACGTCCACATAAGGATGTGACTGTTTTATTAAAAGGGGAAGAAAAAGTAATGATACCACTGAATGAACTCAGCTGGAAGGGCTTGGCTGATTCTCAATGCCATTAGCTTTAATGAAAATGCACATTTGTTTCTGCAGACTAAAAGCCTGCTACTGGGCAGGTCAACCACTGTGCAATGTTTGGTGACACAAATTGCTAATCAGTCAATAGGACCTTTTAGCCAGCTAATGAAAATTCTCCCCTAACTAGAAGTATAGTCAATCATTCACTGATGACTTGGTGGAAAGAGAAGATACCATAATGAACAGACTGCATTGCATTGCATTACAAAATATCTAATGCATCCTGAATCCACAGTATCAGTCTTTTAACTGAAAATACAATAATTTGCACCTTATAGTTTGTTCTTGCAAGGTGTTGTTGGTGGGAGTATATGTGGATTGCTAATTTAACAAGATGTCATATAATATGTTGGAAGTATTGAGAGTGCAGAAGATAATCTTCTTTTCCTGGAATTTCATCTTTAGGATTTCTGATCTTCAAAATGTCAGATTTGAAACACAGGTCTTCTGAAGGCAGTAGTGGGGTATGTATATGGCTGAAAGCATACCTTCCAACTGTCCTGATCTGGCAGATGCAATCCTGATTAATTCCCCATTCTTTCAGCAGCTTTTAAAATTTCCCAGTTTCTCTCCCCTCCTCCTATCACCCCCCTTTGTCCATGTTGTTGTTGTTAACTGCTGTCAAGCTAATGTCAGTTTATGGTGACCCCATGAATGAGAGACCTCTAAGTCATCTTATCATAATTACCCTTGCTCAGGTCTTGGAAACTCCTAGATTGAGGCTATTCACATCTTTTCCTACTACCATCTACCTTGCCAGGTATTATTGTCTTTTCTACTCTTCTCATTATAAGTCCAAAGTACAACAGTCTCAGTTTAGAGTTCAAAGACATAGCTATGCTAGTCTTTAATATCAGTGTGTAAAGGATTCCATTTCTAACTGCAGTAAGTGGTCCTTGAACAGAAAAAAACTACAAAGGAAGATTGGGAAGAGAAACAGCTGCATTAAAACATACCTACAAACTCTAATCCAACAACAGTGGAAAAACAATGTTTCTCTTCCAGCCTACACATGGCTGTTTTTGGATGTTCTGAGTAAATCATTTGTATTTTGTTGAAGAGCAGACCCTGGCCCTACACTTTCACTTCCCTCATCTGTATCTACTGTATTCATTTAGAAAATCTCAAAAGGCCTACATATTTTATGGTGGCCAACCTATGCTTGGAACTGAGTACTACATGTGAGAGGAGTTAGTTTTGCAACCCTGAGAAGAGTATTTATATGATTAGCACTTGGCAAAGATACTTTCCCATGCTTGGTCTAGGATACCTGAATTTCTGCATTCCTTATAATCTTAGGTGTACACATGTGAATCAGCCCACAGATCCAGGGCTCAATTGGGGCAAGATTTTTTTTATCACACCAAAACAGAAGGATAAGAGAATGATATAAATACAGAGTATAGATGAGGATGTGCTAAGGTATGGATTAATCAGGGTAAAACAGAAACTTAGGAAGGAAGGAAAGAAAGAAAGAAAGAAAGAAAGAAAGAAGAGACAATACAATACAATACAATACAAGTGTCTTTCCTATGGGATTATGCTCATCTTTATATGTAATTCTTCTAATTTCATGCATCAGGTTAGAAATGTATCAAAGAAATAATAATAAAATATCCCCTTGAGATGTATGCCTTTCAGCTAACACATCAAAATTAATTTAATAGACCTCTGAACAAATAACAACTGTGTTTATTCAGTGTGAGGAGATGAGTGAGTGCCAATATTATGACAGCATTACTGAAAGGTCCCTAAGCTCAATGACATTTGGGACCTTGAGAAAATAAACATATGCATAACAAATGCATAGCAGAATATCAGTAACAATCTTTTGGGTGATATATTGCTGCTGAGTAAAGGAGTGCCATAGCAGTAGCAATACTCACCTGCTTGCTAAAGTCTGCATCTGTACTAAAACCACAGCAGAATACCATTTTATTTTGTGCTCATGGAGCTTCTATTTCACTCAGCCTTTTAATGCATGTTCCATTGTGTGTCTGTCATCACACAATAAACTTAAATGAGTCTTCTAAGGCTACCCTTGAAGAGCAAGGCAATTGCATGATGCCTTTGTCATTCACTTGTCTGCCCCTAGGCTGGGTTTTCTGGTTCTATAAATGATGAGCTTATTAAAGCCTCTGCTTCTTAACAGCCCTTGGGGAAGACATTTGTCAGACTGTTTGCCATCATGTATTTAAAGACTGCAGGTGCAAAAAGGAGGAAGCCTCTTTTCTCAGCCTTCATAGGAAGAGCCTTGTATATTATAATATGCAATATGGGGAGAGGTGTAAGCTTATTGCTTGGCATTTTAAATTGGCTCCAGCCTCCCGGGCTGCAGCTGGGACATGGGATGGAGGTGGGGATTCTCACACACTAAATTGCCGCTGACTTGCCAGTTGCCTTCAGCCAGGGTTCAAGCTGCATTCTGCCAGCACTTTTTAGAAGTCAGAAAGCTTTCTGACTTCTAAAAAGTAATGGTGAAGCATGGCTTAGACTCGGCTGGGATCTGTGCTGATGGTGATCAGTGATTCAGTGGCAATTTAGTGTGTGATAATCCCCGCCTCCATCCCACGTCCTGGCTGCAGCCCAGGAGGCTGGAGCTGATTTTAAACTCCAAGTGATAAGCTCATACATATGCATTTGTACATTGTCAGCATTGCCTTTTAATGCATCCAACCAGCTGGATATGGGATTGAGATGTTTAAACAGTGGTTCTCAACTTTTGGTCTTCCTTATGGTTTTAAATTCAGCACACGCAATCCATGAGTATTGGCTAAGCTAGCAGGGCTTCTGGAAACTGAAATCCAAAATATCTGGTGACAAAAAGTATACAAATCCCTATTATAACACACACACACACACAATCTCCTATGTACAGTGAGCCCTTGGTATTCACTGAGGTTTGGTTCCAGGACCCCTCATGGATACCAAAATCCATGAATGCTCAAGTCCCATTATACACAGTAGCAAAGTAAAATGGTGCCCTCATATAAAATAGCAAAATTAAGGGTTTTTTTTTTTGAATTTATATATTTTTGGAATATTTTCAAGTCATGTATAGTTGAATCCATATATAATGAATCCATAGGTATCGAGGGCAGACCATACGTTTAGATTTCTGGAAGAATAACTCCATAATCCCATTCTAAATTCCACGTTTTGGCACTCAGTCATCTGCTGGGAAGGGGCAAGAAGGTGATGTAGATACGAGGCCCTTTCCCACTACACAATTATAGTGCTATAATTCCATTTCAGTGGCCATGGCTGCACTCTGTAGAATCCTGGGGTTTGCAGTTTGGTGAAGCAGTAGATCTTTCTGGCAGAGAATTCCAGATACTCCTTGCTAAACTGCAAATCCTGCAATTCCATAGGATGCTGCATGACAAAGAAAGTGGAAACATAGCACTGTGAACACACGGGAAACTGTAGTTCTAGATACATGCTGTATATACTCATGTATAAGTCTAGATATTTTACTCAAAAATTGACCCAAAAAAACCTGGGTCGGCTTATCCACAGGGCAGTGTAAGTACAGTACTTTAACTCTTATAAAGAAAGAAAGAAAGAAAGAAAGAGAGAGAGAGAAAGAGGAACCATCCCCTGGTGAAAGGTAAGTGCTTAATCCCTTCTTGGAGCACCTAAAAGAAGCATCAACTCCTTCTACTATCTCATCCATCCAGGGTGAGCACAAACAGTTATGCCTGCTGGAATTTTGAATGCTCTTTGGCATTGTTTCCCTTTGCTTCATCTTTTATATCCTTTGTTACATGCTGCTAAGTTTTACCCTTGACTTATCCATGGGTCTTATCAAAATCCATAATTTTTTTCCCAAAACCTGCCCATGATTTATACATGAAGTCAATCTATAGTCAAATATACATGGTAATACCTACAGAAACAGCTCAGCATACAAGAACCGCTCAAAAGTTGTCTTCAGGCAGCTTTAGTCTCAAGTTCCAGGACTGGGGGAAACTTTTAGATGGAGATAGTTCTAAATCCATGACAGTAGAAATAAAATAATAATAAACAATTAATAGATTGTTGCCTTGTTGTGATGCCTCAGATCTGTCTGAAATGGGCACCTCACTCAACCTAGTGATTAGATCCAGGATGGGCCCAAACCCAGCTTCTGTAGAGATATGATACAGGAACCTGGCTTCACTCCAAGGCTGATAGCTACCAGTGTGCTTTGTGGATGGCTTGGCTCTCATATCTTGACTTGAGGCTCTGTATTGCTAAGCTTCTAATCCATTCCAACAGGGTCTGTTGCTCATTGCAAATGTCCCATGTTCTCTTGCATTTGGAGCTGCTAACAATGAACTCCTGCCTGTCTTTTAGTGTCAGATGCCCAGCCTCATGGAAGGAATCGGGCTATAAAGAGTCCTATCATTCTCACTGTCAAATGGCACTGCTAGATTCATGATGACAGCACCTGTGTTTAAGACTAACGTGCTCCATTGTCAGTGCCTGGAGTGATCTAGTCTTCTTTAATCAAAGTCAGATAACCTCCAGTTAATCTGCTTGTACTGCAGTCACTCACAAAAAATGACATCTCATGATTCATGGAATGCAGACTGGCAAACAGAAGCAAGAAAGGACACCCATACAGTTGGCTTTGGATACGGAAGATTTCATTTCTGAAAATGTGCAACTCTCTTCTAACACTCAGCCCAGTAAGCATCAAGACAGAGGCAAAAAGGATGGAATGTTACTTTTAAAATAAATGATTTCATTCATTTGGGACACTTTTGCTAAAACCATAAGAAAGATTTTACCCAAAATTAAATGCTTTTTAATTTTTTAAAAAAAATCTATTTATTTTTGGAAAAAAATCAGCATAAAACAGCTGGGTGAACATA
Organism: Sceloporus undulatus; assembly: GCF_019175285.1. Classification (NCBI taxonomy): domain Eukaryota; kingdom Metazoa; phylum Chordata; class Lepidosauria; order Squamata; family Phrynosomatidae; genus Sceloporus; species Sceloporus undulatus. Next base: position 105,240,373 of record NC_056524.1, on the reverse strand, counting down.
CAAAGGAAAGAAAAAGGAAGTCAAACCTGTTTTTGTAAGAATACAACAAACATTTAATAAAATAACTCATCTGAATAGGCACTTAGTGCACCCTAAGTTTCTGCTGGAGTTCCAGTACCCTTAGTGGATATCAAAATCAATGGATGTTGATGTCCCATTATATGCAATGGTGTAGTAAAATGGCATCGCTTATAAATATGACAAGATTAAGATTTGCTTTGGGGAATTTTTTGTGTAAATATTTTCAAACCATGGTTTATTCAATCCATGCATGCAGAATCTGTGGATATGAAAGGCTGATTATCTTCCAAACATACCCTACACTCCAAGTTTTATGTATTACAAGAGAAATGGAGACTGATAACCTGGTCTGGGACTCCTATCATGAAAAATTCTGGACTTATATCTAATAATGCCAAAATTAATTTAAGGTAAATATAATTTAGGGTCAGTTGCCACAATATTATAGACTTTGAAATCCTTCCTCTCTTCTGTTCTTGTATGATCACAAAGTCTTTTTCTCTTTGTATAATACAGAGCTAAATGGCCACCAAATCTGGTAACCCCTTCTCCTTTCCCTGATTCCCAGAGCTAACATTTCACAGCTGAAAACTGATACACATATGTCCAAGCAACATCAGAGTGTGGTCAAGAAGATAGTAAACATTATTCATTAGGAAGAATGGACAACCTAGCAGAACCTGCAGCAGTTTGTTTTTGTCTGAGTCTACCAGGAAGGATGGGATTCTGCTCTCTCCTCTCCCCCCTGCTGAACTGAATGAGTGTAAACTATTTTTGTAGTTTAGAATCAGTTTGCAGTAACTGCCAAGGACAATAATGGAAAATAAGCAGAGGAGAGAAAAACCAAGACATTTAAAAAGCCATTTCATATAAAGGACACCATTTTACTAAGCCATTGTATTTAATTACACTTGAGCACCCACAGATTTTCATATCCACGAGGGGGGGGGGAACGTGGAACCAAACACCAGTGGATAACAAGGACACAATGTATTTCAAGTACTGTGGAAAAGTAAGACTGAAAAGAAGCACTGCTTTATTTGTTCCTTGCTCCCTGGCCTCAGGAGGAGAGGAGAACCGCTGCCGGCCTCAGTTAAAGCTTCTGTGGTGGGGTGTTTTTTTGGCAAGGATACCAATAAAACACTAAATAGTCCGAGTGGGCAGAGTTGGAAGTTGCAGGATATGGGTTGCAATTGTCTCCTTTAGGCCTGAGTGAAGAGTCCCTTGTTCTGATATATTCTTGTTATTGATTTGCTTGTGGTCTTGCCTGCTCCTTGAGTATCTAACACATCCAGCCTATTCTTGCTTGGGTGCTTCCATCCTGCAACTACTTGCTAGAATCCTACCAAAGCCTTTATCCTGAAGCTTTTGCAAAGCCATTTTCCTTGGCTGAGGACTCTAAGCTTAAAGACTTTTCTTCCTACCTGAGAGGCTCTGGGTGTGTGAGAGCTCCTGCAAGCAGAGATGGGTGGGTTGATGTACTCCTTCCCATGTAAGCCACAGCACCAACAGCAAGTAGGTATATGGAAAATATGGTTTAGTTGTATCCTTTTAAAATTATTGTAAGCTGCATTAGATCCCATTTTGTGAGAAAGGCGGGATATTAATCCAATAAATAAGTAAAATTTTCAGCACACTGCCAGAGCGCATGATCAAGAATAATGTATTTCTAAACTGACTTTAATTTTTCAGAATCAAATTACACTTTGTGCCTACCTCTGCTAATTGGATACCTGCTATTTATCACCCTACCATCACTGGAATTCATCAAGCATTCAGTTTTAGAGGTTTATCTTCATTACTTCATTCAGAAAAGGAAACCTTCACCACATTCCTAATACTACAGGCTAGACTTCAGCTGTCAGCTCTTCCATATTAACTTGGATATTCTTTTCTTCTTCTTTTTTCTTTTTAAATGATTTTATGACATCTTATATCAAAATACGTGGCAGGTTTATTACTCTCTATTTGAGCTGCACTGTCAATTTACATTGTGTTTGCATTGTAGAGCTTGTAGTAAAGCAATCTTATGAAATCTTATGATGGTAGATGGAGCTACAGCTTCACTTGCTTTGAGTTTGCTGCACAATGGGCTCCATTATACACAAAAAACAAGGTTGAATAATCAATATGGGATGATGGTTAAAGAGTTGAGTCTTGGAAATGGGGAACCAGACCTTAGAAACTGGGTCCATAATTCCCAGAATCCCTCCACCAGCATCACACCAGCTGGGGGTTTCTGGGAAATGTAGGCCAAAAAAGTAACTTCCTCAAGCTCTGTTTAGCTAGAATGAACAGCTTGTTATGGGTTTCCTTGTTAATGTCAGCTGTCATCTTGTGTTAGGCTTCCTGAATTTCTCTCTTTACATTGCATGGCAGCTCAGAGTTGGAGTATATTAGCCAAAGCTTCTCTTCTTTCTGCTTCTATTATTTCAAATTAACTTGGAGATCTAACTGAAAATACACAACTAGGCCCTTTACCGCTGGCTACCCATTGCTTCTGACATACTTGGCAGCTGTTAGAGAAGTAATGTCTGTTGTAATTAGTAAGTAGGCGAAACAGGAATCTGTTGATTAGCTGAGACAAAAGTAGGGTATTAATTGGGGTTAATGTAAGGTTATTGCATATTTCAGAGGTAGCCACCTGTCCCAAGGCCAGGTCTCTTGTTTCTGTATTACTGTGTCACTAAAGTCCCTTCAAAGTAAACAAATGTATTTTCTGAGTTAAGGAAACTTTCTCTATGAAGATTATCGCACTGGGTTCTGAGAACGTTCTCATCACGTGATGAGAATGGAACACATTTGAGTATACTGCACGTATGTGTTCCAATCGGGTTCTCAGAACGTTTAAATGTGTTCCAAATGTGTTCCAGGAGAGTACAGATATGAATGTGTTCCCAGAGAGCTGAAACGTGATGAAAACATTCCAAGAGAAGTGTGTGCGGTATTCTTATCCGTTCTCAAAACCGCTCCCTCATTCCTCCGTCTCCTGATTGGCTGAAAGAATGACAGGCAGGGAGGCAGGGAGACAGGCGAGCGACTGCAGTGAGGGAAGGTGTGTGTGTGTGAGGGGGGAAAGAAGGAGGGATGGAAGGGAGGAAAAAGGGAGGAAAGGTGGGACAAGGAAGAGAAGAGGAAAGCAGGGAAAGAGAGGGAAAGAAGAGACCAGAGGAGAGAGCAAGAGGGAGAGGGTCTGGCTGCTTCTCCGGGGGTCTCTAGTGTCATGTCCAGTGGGGCTCCTGTGCTGTCACAATGCAGGAGGCAGGGATGCCCAGGACCTTCTCCTCCTTCCCTCCAGGAGGGAACCCACAAAAGCTCCTCTGTTTGGAGCACCACAGAAAAGCAAGCAAAAAACTCCCAGAATTCCATAGCAAAGAGCCAGACAAGAGTTAAAGCGGGGAGGGAAGCTCACAACCTGAAGGCACACATTACATGCACACACACAGGAGCAAAAGGGTGTCAACCTGCCAAAAAGGGGAAATGGGATGACAGCAGAGGACTCTTCTTTTCTAACCGGTTTAAAGAGCTGCAATGGCTGCCGGGGCTCTGCCCTTGGTCCAGTCCCCTCCCTTTCCCTCCGCTTGAAGGGACCTCCGTGGAGCTCCCTTAATGCCCAGGCTGCCAAGGAGGGGACTCTGCCCTTGGCCCATCAAGTTACATAGGTTTTATCCTATTTTCTTCAAACATATGCCAGCATATGAAGCCCCAGCGTTTTATAGGGGCATGCCTTCTTTCCCTCCCAAGAGAATCTTCGGAGGGAAGACTTCTCAGTGAGGCTGAGAAGCACTCTCCCGGCCAGAGTCCCTAGGCTTACTGAAATCCCCCACCTCCCTTCCCCATAGAAATCAATCCAAAAACTGAGTTTAAAAGGAGCAGAGGAGAGCCCTTTGGGTCTGCATCTGGGAGAGATTTTAAAGCTCCGTTTTTGGATTGATTCCTATGGGGAAGGGAGGTGAGGGATTTCAGTAAGCCGAGGGACTCAGGAGAGGCGAGCTCCATGGCCCAAGCCTCCCTTTTCCCTCTTTCCTGGGGGCAGCGCCTCTCCCGAGCCGTCCAACCACTGAGTGGCGACGTCATCAGAACACAGCCCATAAAACTTAATACAGCAAACCGTTCTGAGAACGGTTTCAAGAAAAAGGAATCGCAGTGCGGTAAACTGCCGTTCTGATCATGTTCTGATCACGTTTTCATTTCTAATGCGGTAATATCCGTTCCAGGAACGTTCTCATCACGTGATGATATGGAACGTTCTCAGAACGCAGTGCGATAATCTTCTATGTCTTGCCTGTCTTTCTGTGTTTTCTGTGCCAGAAACAAAGGATAAGACCAGATTTTATTTCCACAACCAATTGGACTGTAACCACATTATCATGCTGGCTGTCATTTTAATGCCATTTACAGGTCTGTTCCATGCACACGCCCCCAGCCCCAATGCCTCATTCTGAATGATCAGTGCCACTTCTTGTTTCTCAGTGCAAACACATTAAAAAAAACCCCTGTGATTCTGAACAATGTCATTAGGCAATTGTTGCAGAGGCATCCAACTTTCTAGGAGAATTTGCAGCAGCAGCAGCCCAGCTGCGAGGCAGAACACCCACCAACCTGAGCCTTATACCTGCCTGGAACTGGACTTCAAGTGAAAATCACCCAAAATCACACCTAAAGCCACCCAAAGGCTTGCAAACATCCAACTCCCCAAACCTCTTAAAAGCTCAGTCCTCTCAAATACTTTATTCCTTCTTCCATTGCTCCTTAAAAATGCCAACAGGTAGTAGGATAATGTCACTGCTTGTTGGCATTTTGGAACAGAAATGAAGGGAAAATAAAATATTTTGGCTCATTCAGGAGAGGATTTGCAACTTGTGGAAGTATCGGGGGTGGAAAATTGGCCCCTGTTCCACTGTCCATTGACCATCCCTAATTTAGTGATAGGCTTCAGAGAAGGTTTTTTTTTTATTTTCATTAAACATTAAAAGGAGACATGGGAGTGATTAGGAAAGGGAAAGATGGTGGCAGCCGGAGCAGGGTCAAGTAAAAAGAAGCAATCCATTTATTTTACTGCCCCTTGACTTCACCACTTCTGCATCTCTTTAATTCTTGGAAGGAAAAAAGGGTCTGGACAAGGAAATGGCAAGGAAGAAGAGGCAAAAAATGGCAAGAATCATAATGTTTGTGGGACAAATCAGCACATACTGTATTGTCTATCTGGAGGAGCCTTGTGTCTTTTCCTTTAAAAATATTTTACATGCAGAATGATTCCTTTCCATAGCACTTTTATGCTAGACGTCACAGAACACATAAACTGTTTAATAATAAAATAAATGTATATTTTTAATAGCTGGACAAAAACGAAACTAGACAATATTTTACCCTTTTTTCCTGAACTTCTTGGGCACTATTTTAATACATTACACATGCGGAGAGAAAATGTGTACAACAACAGTATGATTCTTATTTGTTTCCGTCATTTGTTAAATAGATTTCTGACAAACACAAAAATATACATCTGTTAACAAATAATAGCCACAATTACTACCCTGTTTAAATAGCAGATTCATATACTGATTAGCTGCACATTTTATTTGATCAATTCAGCTTGGAGGATAGATAAACAATTAACTGCTTCTTCCTAGGATTTAAAATATCTGAAATATATTTGAAATATTGAATGGTCCCACACTATGAAAATACAGGCCTAAAATCTGACTGTTGCAGTTTTTGATTAACTTCTGTAAAGTTTACATTCAGCTAGTCTCTCACAATGTTCATAATATATACATATCAGCATATACTCACAAAATAATACTTTATCACTTACTTGGATTAAAGTCTCTGGCATGGTGCTTATGTAACTGGCTCACGCTCTGATCCTACCCCCTTTCCTTGATACTTCAGAATAGGGCTGGTCTGAGACATTTTCCTGCCTAAGGAAAAGCAGGGAATGGTGCCATCTTTTCCCAAAATCAAGGTGCAGAGTATACCCATATGTAGCCAACATATTTGGGCACCTAAAGATGACAATTGCAAAGTACCCTTCTCTTTCTCTCACAATAATAATACTAAAGAAGAAATATAAATACAACTATAATGTTACATAACAACTGGCTGTCTTTCTATGCCTTGCAGTGGAATCCCAAATCAGCCTGAGATGGCTGTTCACTCTGCCTAATGATAGGGCTGGCCCTGTTGCAGAACAACCATCACCTTGCAACTTTTTACTTGTATGTGAATGTGCTATTGCTAGCAGCCATGGTGGGGATGATCGTGGGGGGGTCTTATGGTTAGCTGTACGTGTGGCTCCTCACCCTCTGTACCCTGAAGAGGTCTATTGACCGAATGCCACTTTGTTCCTGTGCTAAATGAATCTACACTACCAATGAGCTTCTGCAACAATGGGTCTTGCGCCAGCATCACACCGAGCCAAAACATCTTGTTTTCTGGAATGAAATGCAAAATGACAACATCAGTTACAGAAGCCATCTAGGCTAGTGGTTGAACCTTAAATCAACATTATCAATGGGATATCTTCCAACTCATTAGAGGATAGCAGGCTAGAGAATGGAAGACTGGTTGCTTGGAAAAGTAAGTGGTGCCACTGTACCCACTATATCATTTGGCATCTGCTACCAGTGCTAACCACCTCATTTTGACATACACATATGGAAAAAGGAAAAACAAATGAAGAGATAAAGTTAAGAGAGAACATGGCCCAGTTCCATAGTACTGTACACCCAAATGAGGATTCTGGTCGGTTCAGCAAGAATTTGTTTTCCCCATTTCCTCTGAGTGAAGGGGATAAAATAAGTTTCTGCTGAACATACAGGGATCCTTCTTGCCTGTGTGAGTCTAGAATATACCAGTTTTTGTGTATATACATTGTTTATGTGTGCATAGACAAATACAATGTATGAAAGAACTGTCAGATTCCAGTGAAGATTCTGTCAAATTCCAGCAAGTGAAAAGCAACCTCAATACAAGGCTTATCATTCAGTCTCTAATCCTACAGGTGTATGGACTCAGGTTATGAAAACAACTACACAAACAATTGGCTCAAAGACTTCAAATTTGGTCTACAAATCAGAAGAGCTGGCACCCTGAAGAAGAGAACTACTTGGTGAGAATTTTCTCTTTAGGGAACTGTAAGCCACTCTATAGTGCAGCCTCTCTCAAGGTGCTTGCCACATAATTAGATTACATTTTCTATCAACTCCAGTCACCATGGAAAGTAGTTGTGCATGGTGAGAGTTGTAGTCTGAAATATCTGGAGGGCATCTGGTTGGGAAAGACTATTATAGGGCACCTTATATGCTCATACAATAATTTAAAGTAATGCAAATGTAATGAAATGAGGGAATGCAGTAAAGTATTGACCACTCATTTTGTGGGGTCTTTCAGTATTACAAAAGACATTGAATAATGCTGCTACCTCCTTCCCACCTATCATGTTCCACTCATTTGACTGTGTAATAATGTGCAACAAGTGTAAAGTAGTTCAGCTACCTTCCAGTTATTGAGATATTCTCTGATGTTTCTAAATCATGATAAACTTGAGCAGTATAAAGGTTTAAAGATTGGTAAAAATGGACTTACTCTCTTAGTTATTATATTATGGAATCTAGTTTGGACCAAAAAATAAAATTGTTCCTGAATTTCCCAAAATAAATGGCTAAAGGGAGAAGAACACCTATATCTTTCCCACTCGGTAGCAATGCCGGGCGAGAGTCAGCATAGCATAGCAGTTTGAGTGTTGGACTATAATTCTGGAGATCAGGGTTTGATTCCTAACTCAGTAAAGAAACCCACTGGCTGACCTTGAGCAAGTTACATGCTCTCAGCCTCAGGGGAAGGCAATGGCAAACCTTTTCTTTGCATTAGCATCACCAGAAATCAGAGATGACTTGAAGATGCACAGCCACAACAAAGCTCTCTCTTTCTGTGGTGATTTGGATCAGGGCTGTGAATGGGTGGGGAAGAATTACAGCACCTTCCCCAAGCTGCTTTCATACACCATGAGATTCATTCACCTCCATGTAGCATCTAGATAAACATTTACTTTCTTAAGTTTCAGATCTTCTTCACACCAACCAGCGAAAGGAAATACAAAGCTGAGACAAAGCAGTGAAATGGCTCAGTTTTGTAATTTAATCCCTTACTGAGATACTGTACAGAAATTTGGCATTTCTTGTGTATCTGTTTGTAACAAAGGTTTAATATGGTGGAACTGAAACTTGAATTACGTATCTCTAAACTGACTCATACAGTGGAAGGGCGGGCATGAAGAAGGGTATTGTGGTTCACAAACAGATAAAATTGTTTTTATTTTAACTCTAAAGTATAAAAATAACAACTTACTTTTATTTCTACTGTTAGGCATATATCAAATTAGAACCCAATAGGAGTCAGTCATGTAAAAACTAAAAACGAGAATGAGTGCAAACAATAAACAAAAACCATGATTTTTAGCAAGAAAACGTGTAATTACATGTTCAAACTTCTGTTTGGTAATTACTTTGCAAACCTTAATAAATCATGAACCCAGTTAATCCTCTACATTTTTTAGTTTTAAAAGCTTTTAAAGTTGATTTCAACAGAAGACTTAGAATACAATCTTGCTAAAGACAAGCATGGAGAACCAGTGTGCGTAGTGGTTTCAGTGTTGGACTATGACTCTGGAAACCAGGGTTTGATTACTAGCTCAGCCATGAAACCTACTGGGTGAACTCGAGTAAATCACATTCTCTCAGCCTCAGGGGAAGGCAATGGTAACCTCCTTCCCCCCACCAACAAATCTTGTCTTCCCCTGAAATCCCATCCTTGAAAACAAAGCTGCAAGCTGGCATCTGGGCTGTATATCAGTTGCATTTGCCTGGCCATGGGTGAATGCAATAAGACCCATTTTTATCCTGTTGGGAATAATCTGCTTTAAATGGAATGTGAAACTCGGAGCATGAGGCTCAAGTCTACAAAAGCTCATTCTAGCAGCTTCTTTCTTTCAGTTAGCCTCAACGATAGTTTTGCAACCTATAGTTTAAGGAGAACCTTCAGTTTTCTGCAAATGATTGATGTGAATTTAAGATTTCAAGGAATATTCTAAGTGGAATGCCCACTTCATTAAGGACTAAACAAAACTGATTTTGTTTATGAAGTAGCATCCCATGTTTAGGCAGTCTACTAGAGCATAAAAACCAGAGCAAGGAAATTTGGGGCCAGTTTACAGAGCTCCTCAAATGGACAGAGAGACAGATTTGTTTAAATTGTTTACAAGTCCAGAGAAGGAAAGAAAGATCCCTATGACCAGAGCGTGCAACCAGTACAAGTTAGGCTTTGAGGCTATGTTGGTTTCTGGTAGATCTTGGAAAAGTTACTTTTTTGACTACAACTCCCAGTCTCTCCCAGCCAGCATGCTCACTGGTCATTCTGGCAGAGGCTTCTGGATGCTCTCATTGAAAGATAACTTTCCTTTGTTCTAGTTCTATACCAGTAATATAAATGACATTTCAATCTCTTTGGTCCTTGCCTCATAAAGCTTTCAAAGAGGAGACAGGGATGGAGTCCCTGCCATTGTTCAGAAAGGTCTCCTCTGGTTAGGCAGTCCCTATACCTGGCTAATAAAATAGTTCACTGTTGCATACAGAAGATAATAATAACTTTATGAACAATTTCCTGGCATGGAAGCAGCAGTTGCATGATAACAGCAGCAGAAACATGCCTCAGCAATCAGACTTGCAAATCAAGCCTGCCAATCACCTTCCAATCTTACCTTCAAATGACCAATCAGAAAACAAAATATGCTTAATGCAGGTGAGGAAAAACATGTGTTATGACAGATATCTTTCATCACTTCATCATATTTTTCTAAATATGTGCTAACTGTATCTATAGTTTGATGGTAAGAGTAAAGTCAAGGCATTTATCACAAGCTGATGCCTCTTTGGTACAGTTTGACTGTTCTAGGTGTTGGTGATTACCTCCCCACATCAAAATGCCAATAATGCTATTTAGTGATGAGTGGATCTATGCATTTCAGTTTCAATGAATATTTCTTGTCCTTGTGTGTCAATTTATTTCAGGCTGTTATCCAAATTAGTTTGCAAGCATGGCAAAATTAATTCCCCAAAATAACTGTACACATTTTTTAATACATTAATTTTTGTACTCACTTTTCTTGGTGTATCCAATTTTATGAACATAATTTTCTTTATATATTTTTGTCTATACTTTCTTGGGAAATAAACATTTGTAAGCACCCTTTCCCTTAATATAAACATCTAATGTGCACTTTAATGCTATAAATCAGAATGCAAGATTCTCAAAAACATTAGTGCCTTTGGATTCATTTATACATTCAGAGATCTGAATTAAGTTCATACTAAAATTCAGGCCACAGGTATTCTCCTTAAGAGATTATCGCACTGGCTATTTTCTCCTGATCTGGGCACAGCCTGAAACTGTGTAAAAACAGATATTTCACAGTTCTGTGCCCAGATTGGAGGTATCCCGTACCTGATCGGGATTTCTCCCATACTTAGTTAAAAATAGTACTTTTCTGTTTATTGCTAAGTACGGGAGAAGTCCCGATCGGGTATGGGATACCTACAATCTCTGTGATAACATCCATTTATATATGGTCTCAGCCTGTGCCCAGATCAGGGGAAAAAGTCATGTGATAATCTCTCAAGTCCTACCCAGATGTTGAAAAGAAAGTATGAAGCGAACCACAGATTCGTACCACTTTGTGAGTGCACATATTGCTAGTTTCATGAGTCTGTGGCCTGCTAAATACTTTGGTGCAGAGCTTGGTTCAGCATACAGTAAAACTACAGCTATCCAAATGTTGACTATTTTAAGGCTGACACACATACTCAAACATGAGGTTAGTTGGATGAATGCACAAATGACAGCAGTTTACCAGGACATACACTGACACTGGCTACATAGGGTTACAAGAAAGGCACACCTGGAACCCACACACAGCTAGAAATATATACAAAGCCATAGTTGGGAAAATATGTTCCTACTATTGTGCTCTGTAATCAAGCAGTTAATTAGTAATACACTACATTGAAAAAGATGAGAAGACCTGGATGATGAATCTGTTGCTATGATATACCATTTCAGACTGAAAGTGTAGTTATTACAAATTTGAATGATCTTTGCATAAAATATACCAAGTATACATGTCAAGACTAGAATGGCAGAGATAGGTTTTTATGTTAGGCTTTTCTGTGACATCCAAAATAGTATTTGTAGGAAACACTTTGCATTTCTAAGGAGAAACATTTCATAGCTGCTACTGATGAGTGAAGCTTGGAAAAGTTCCTTTAAGAAAAGCTATAGAGCCAGTGTGGTTCAGTGGTTTGAGTGTTGGACTACGATGCTGGAGAACAGGGTTCGATTCCAGGCTTGGCCATGAAACCCACTGGATGATCCTGATTAAACCACAGGCTCTCAGGCTCAGGGAAAGGCAATGGCAAACCTCTTCTGAACAAATCTTTCCAAGAAAATCCCATTATAGATTCACCTTAGGGTCGCCATAAATTGGAAGCGACTAGACGGCACCCAACAACAATAGTGACATGATGAAGTCATGAAACTGTGGCAGCATGATGCACTGGGTTGTAGATCATCATTCTACCATTGCTCGGTTATAGTTCACTTCACCATGTGATTATATCAATTCTTCTAAGAAACAATGGATGGTATTCTGTATTGTAGTTACAGATTGGTAGCCTAGAGTTACAGGTCCACAACTGCTCCATATACATTAACATTACATAGTCATGATCATGGCTCTATTGCCATAATGGTAAATGCCCCAGTTTGCCAGGTGCATTAGAGATGGAGGTCTGTTCAGTTGATGACTGAAGTACAGAAAGTGATGTTTTCACCCCTATTCTGATTCCTTGTTGAGGCATCACTTGCTGGTGGGAGGGGTAGTGAAAACATCATTACCCTTCAGTCGCCAGCTGAACAGATTTCTACTTCTGGGTGCAGTGACTACCTAATGGAGAAAGGGGTGTTTCAGGCCAGGAGAAGTTACTTAGCTACACTTCTATAACTAAGCAGGAAGGTTGGGAAGTTCTCGCCTAGGAAGAATGGCCCATATTCTCCATTGCCTAATGTAGAATGTGGACCATTTTTCCCAGCTGAGAACTTCCCAACCTTCCTGTAGAAGCACCTTGAAAACTATTTGGGCAGTCTCATATTGGGCAGCCCCATTGTATCATTTTAAAAAAAAACCCTCAGTAGACTTTCTTAGTATTTTAAAGGAGCACTTGGAAAAACCTATATGGATAAAACACAGTATCTTATTCTCAAAATAGAAAAACCTAACCTCCGTGAAAGCAGAGGGGGTAACTAGTAATAGGCAAGGATTACTGTTAGCTGGAAATGGCAATTTGGAGCCTTCCCCAGGATATCATAGATGTTGTAGTCTTCTCTGCTTTGTACATTTAAATCCTTTCCTCGTCAGACTGAAAATGCAATGAAGCCCATAGCACACACCCCCTCCCCAATACAGCTCACCTCACAGAGAACATTAAAAACAAACTCAATCCTACAACACTCTACAGAAAATGATGCTCTTGAACACTATGGCACTTATTTTCTAGTGAAACAACCCTGATATCAGTTACTCCTCATTTGCAAAAGTAAATTTGCAAAAGTGTTTTTTTTTTTTGTTTGTTTGGGAACATCAGAAATGTTAACCATGTTTAACACTAAAGAGTTAATGAGATTTTGAGTGAAAAGCAGTGGGAAGGGTCAGTAGTTTAAGTGACTGATAGTATCTTATCTGTTATCTATCTGTGGCCAAGCAGGTGGGGATGGACTAATAGGAGAAGCCTGTATAACTGCATGGATAACAGGTAGATCCCATTCCAGCCTAAATCCAAACTCAGCCAATGGAGGGTTTTCAAACATAGGTGTTTCCATTCCAAATGCCCTACTAATGCAAAGTTCACCACAATGTTTAATTTCAACTTTCAGCATTGTCCTAGTCTGAAATGGCACAACCCATCTACAAATGAATCACACAGGATTTCCAATCCTCTGCAGCATGAATTAACTCCCCCCTTTTTGATCCCAACCAAAAGTTGACAGTTTAGAAATGGATAATACTAGCAACCAAGATGACCTGCTATCCTTCTCTTCAAACATTTCCCATTCATTTTAGTGGTCAGGGCTGGGGGAGAGGAGCTGGTAGAAATTACTGGAGCTCAATGGCCCAGAACAGGGATCAAGGCTCAAGTATGTTGTATATGGCTTTATCTCTGGGGTAGTACAGCCCCCAATCCCATGTTTTTAAAAATGTATTGCAAGTAGGAATAATGGCCACTAGCTGTATTCACAAGGGAATGGCCCCAGAACACTTGCTATGCAGCAAAATAGCCTTTAAATTATGTATCAAATGCTGTGGGGAATCTATCCACTTGCTGAGAGGACAGTTGGTGCCTTTTCCTCCTGCTCTCAACTCTATAGGCCAAAGTGACTGAGGCAAGTAGCGTATGAGGCAATCCCTATATGAATCCTGCTTCATATTTTGTGCGAGGAGGTTTTCTCATGAGTTGTAGGTACTTACGAGATCTCTAATCTCATGGGATCCTGAAATTTTCATGAGAAGTGCTCCTCTTATGAGTCTAGAGGTGGGTTTTATATAGGCCTGCCTCACCTGTTCTGGCCAGTCTTGAGCTGGCTTGGATTGCTTCTTTCAAAAAACTGGCAAGCATAGCTGGGGAGAGGGTGCAATCCCCCCCCCCCAAGTTGGGCACCAAATCAATTTCTAATGGCCCTGAGGGTGGTCATGTATGCTATTTTACTGGAGGACTGTCTTATACCCTCCACCATTTCATAGATGAAGATCAGGGCATGTGTGGCCAGGTAACATCAGAGTGTGGTCAAGATGGCAAATGTTATTAATGGAGAAGAACAGACAAGCTAGGAGAGTCTGCAGGACTTTACTTCTGCATACTGGCAATGACAAGATTCCCCACCTTTTGTCTCCACACTGCTGAGGTAACTGAGTGCAAACTACTTTTGTACTTTGAACTTAGTTTCCAGCAATTAAAGTAAGCTGAGGATAAAAGGGGAAAGTGAGAAGAGTAGAGGCAAACTGGGACATTTTACAAGCAGAGGGAAAAACTGGGAAGGTAGAGCATTTACCAGGACTGTCCTGTCAAACTGGGACAGTTGGAGATATGCTGTTCCTATTTGAAGCGCTTTCAGAAGACTGTTTGAAAGGCTGTCCAGTCCAAGTCCATAAGAAGAAAGAGCAGCAGAACCTTGATGCAGTATTAGCCGGAAGCATCTGAACAGCAGATCGAGCATGTGCACAGATCATCTGGTCACAGTCTCCACTACTACAGTGAGGTGCCCTTCTATTTAAATTTCAGTGAGTATTTCTAAATTATAGGCTGAAAGTCTACTTTGGGTTTGTGTAGTGTAATATTCTGCATGTGGAGTAGAACACTGATTGTGCTAGGCACCCCTTGTGTCAAATGGCAAAATTGTGCAAATTGCTGCGAACCCCAATGTGCCACAGAATGCCTCCACACTGGCATGCAAAGGGGCACCACATGTGGAATTCTGAATCCAGACATTCTGTATTGGACAAAAATGTCCAACCACTTCTATAGGGGAACCTACTAATGCATAAGACTCTAAAACAATTCTGGTCAAAGTAATTATTTATAAGTATGACTATTTTATGGAAATCTGTGCCCTTTCTGTCCTTTTAAAAACTGATTTAATGGAAAATGCAAACATGACCAACCTTCCCAATAAATATTATTCTGTTTCATTCAAATGCAAGAAGAGCAAAATATTCTATCATTCTAGCCAACACGTTTTATAATACATGTAATGATTTATTCCACAGAATATTTCTGCTCCTAGAAATGAACTAAGAGAATTGTGCTGTGGACTTTCTTGTTTGCTCCCTCATCTATCTTTCCCCTCAACTTAAATGCCTCTGATCTCTATTTGTGGCATACCCTGTTGCATTATGGGGAATATGGAAGCACTACTTCTCTTCAGCTGGGTCGTTGTCACTTATCTTCTGCAGGGGATACCTCTGGGCTGGAATCAATATCACTGAAGGCCTCTTTATTAGTGAAGGTGGAGCTCAGATTCAAACTGTGTCGTGGGTTTACAGGTGTGAGCTCACTGAGAACAATATTATCATTTTTCACAAGAGTTGTCTTGTCCATGTTCTCCTTGCTGTACTTTGCAACCACAGCATCAAGGAAGTCTAACTTTGGTGGCAAAGTGCCACTTTCAAACAAGTATTTTGCAAGATAGGATACTCCAATGTTAGTAAAGAAGGAGGTAAGCATGGCTACTGTCTTAAAAGGGAATCTCTGAATGTATCTGTCTTCATCTTTATACCAACCAGGATAGAAAATCAAGGGCTGTAAGTGCAGATAGGGCTCTCCTCCAGTAATTCGGAGTAGAAGGCCAAACAAATATCCCACAATGGCACCGTAAGTGTTCGTTCCTTTGATAAAGAGCACACACAGAAGCTGGGGGAAGATGATGATGTACACAAGGTCAGAGCTGAGGTACCAGAGTCCATAGACGGATTGAGTTAGAAGGGCCATTGCTGTTGCCAGTGCTCCAAACACGAAAATGGTAATTCGCATGACCCAAACAATTTCATTGTCTGATGCCTGTAAGATAAAGGAACAGTTTGTCATAAAAATAGAATTGTATGAATACAAGGCCTGAAAACAAAACACAAACACCATTATGAATCTAGGACATTTGTGCCTTGTAACCAAAGTGACCTGATGAAATTCAGGTCATTGACACTTGGGGGCTGTGCAGACTGTCCCTAAGGGACAGCCTGCAGCTGCCCCTTTTACAACCAGATTTGGGCCATGGCAATCACACACCGCAGCCCCAATGTGGCCTTTGCTGGATGTGATAGCTACAGAACTGCAGCTTTACAGTGCTTCTTTGGTGCTGCATCATGTGGACACAGAATCAAAGTAGCGCCATGAAGCTGCGCACTGTGTGGTGCAGTGCACAGCAACACACTGCTCTGGGGGCGGAACTGGGGCATGTGTCATATGGACGCTATACCCTGACTCCGTCCCCAACCCAGCCTTTCCCTCTGTTGTGCACAAGTGCACATGGCAAGTCCATTCTTCAAGCATCCTATGACTGTACAGCCTTAGAGATGCAGGGTTGGGCAACTTTCAGGAGTTAGGGGTATTTTTAGTTTAAAAAACACTGGCCTGAATTCTGTTGCTGGTCCTACCTAAAATAGGCCAATTGAATAAATGGGATTGACTTATGTGTTGATTTAACATTCAACAGTTTAATGAAGGGGTCTACTCTAGTTGGAATAACCAATAGGATTCCAGTCCCCCCTTTTTTAAATTGGACAGTTTCAGGTCCTTGGGGGCCTTGGAACAAAACTGGAGGCAGCATATACCTCATTTTCCATCCCTTCCTTTATGGGAATGGATACATCCAAAGATCTAGTGCTGCAATTGTCACTGGAAGCTCAATATAGTTATCTAGAGTGTTGAACCTATTTTGGGGGTTAGGCCAGTGACAGCTACTTTAGGGTACAGAATGAAACCTGGAACCATTCACCACTCCAAGGATATGAAATCCCCCAGCCACTGTGGCTTCAGAGCTTTCAAGGACTGGAGCAATTTCATGTAGGCTCAAGGTACAGAAGCCCTCCTACTCTATTCTGTTTCCTTGTGGAGGGATCCAGGAGGGGATTTTGCAACCAACTCATAGTTTGGGGGCATGAGATGCCTTTGCTGTGGGTGAAAAAGTACTTCTCAGAGGTCTACGTGGCTCAAAAACAACTGAGTACTTTGGGGTGGTTTGAATGTAGATCAGGATCTTTTGATAGATTTCTGGGTGACATGCAAGAGGTCTGCAAGTTGTTATACAAGTAGTATAACAATAATAAATAAAATGGGTTCTCTGCCACCTTATCCTTATCTTTTGCACAAGAATTTGTGCCTCTCTGTTGGCCACATAGATTCTTTGTTCTGGAATGCTTCATGTGTAGTTATTCAGATGCAAGTTTGCATTTCAGTATACAGTGCTGCAATACACCTGGATTGCAAGGCAACTGACTCCACTGTAGCCCCAATCTACTTTTTTACACCTGGTTCTCATTAATGAACAGTGGGATTCTAGTAAAACTGAAAATATATTCCACAAGCAAGCCCAAATTCTGCTTACTCCTGGAGTGTTCTTTCTTTTGTTTAGATAGGAAACCTGTTATCAGCCACCAACCACAGTACTGTTGCCATATCCCACAAGAAAACTGTGTTTGTCCATTGCTCTTACACTTTGTCGAAAGGAAAGTTGGTAAATGTTTCGTGCAAACATGGAACTTGCTGATAAGATGGAAGAGTCAGCAGAGGACATCACAGCAGCAGATACTGCCCCAAGACCAAAGAAGGAGATATAAACTGGGCAGAGAAACTGAAGGACAATGGGTAAAATCATATCAGCTTCATTCTTTAACTTGGGGTCTGGACCATCGTATTCAGTCTGGTTCCAAGCTGTAATACAAACATGCATAGATAATTATGGGATCGGTTCAAAAGGAAGTTCAAATACCATGGTGACCCTACATTCTGAAATCTGTATAAAGTATAATAATTAAACAAAGAAACATACGGATAGTATATTAGATGAATACTGAGCCAGTCTCACATGGCTGCTCATTGGGTGACTTTGGGCACTCAGCCTTTGTCCTAACTCCCAGGATCATTGTGAGGATAAAGTGAGGCAAAGAGATAACCACAGTCACTGCTTTGAATTTTCTGAAGGAAAAGTATGAAATAAATAAATAAATAAATAAATTTTAAATAGTTTGTTCTCCTGCTAGTCATATGGAGAAGCAAATGTGTTGGGATTAAAATAAAGCCCTGCTTCTTTATTTCCTGGACATCTTTTACAGCATCCTCCCTCCTCTGACTGAAACTTTGCCTGGTGTTTACCTTGTACATTCAGAACTAATGCTGCAACTTTAAGGCTCACTGTGACTGCACTTAAAAAGATATGAAATGGAACCACATATTTCAAATAATATGCAGTTTGACCCTCCATCTCATTTCAGAAGGCTGTCCATTGGACCATTTGGGCCTTCCTGTTTTAATAATAATAATAATTTGTTTTATTTATATACCGCAGTTCCAAAGATCATAGCGGTGAACAGCAAGTAAGCTCATTAGCAAGTAAGCTAATTTGCCCCCAACAGTCTGGGTACTCATTTTAGCGACCTCGGAAGGATGCAAGCCTGAGTCGAGCTTGGGCCCTTTTGCTGGTCTTGGAACTCTCAACCTTGTGGTTTCGAGTGAATGGCTGCAGTACAGGCATTTAACCACTGCACCACCAGGGCTCCTTAAGAAAGGATTATGTACTATGTAGGGATATACAGTCCTCCCTTCCGTATGTAGGGGATCTGTTCTGGACCCCCCCCCCCACATAAGGGGAAAATCGTATATGCTTGCACCCAATTGAAAATAATGGGGCATGTGCATGTGGCACGGTGTGGCGCACACCATGAGGGCATGCGCCATTCATTAAATTGTACTGTGGCTTCAGCATGTGATGAAAACCGCAGAACAGAAGCCCGTGTATGGCGCGGGCTCACTGTATAACTGGAAAGCTGTATACCATGGTTACATGCAAATATGAACAAATTAATGAAACTCTAATTTCTCAAACGTTCTGTACTAAAGACCAGGTTAAAACCAAAAATGAAGAAATGGATTCAACTTGAAGAATGATAAAGAGGGGGGAATGAAAAGGAGAGGCCACCATAGGCCAAATGCTACATTTGTCCAAGGGCAGGGATGGAGAACATTAGGCCCTGCGGATGCTTTGGACTACATTTCCCACACATCAATGGAAGTTGTAGGCCAGACCCTGGCCATCTAAAGGTCTCCCAACTGCTAAGTCTACATTTTCAAATAACAGTGATCCAAAGATTCAACGTACCTGTTGATGCTCCTATTGCACCAATGAGTATTGCAGGTAATGCCATCACAAGACATCCAAAAGCTGCCAGGAAGGATAACACTTGAGCATATGTAGCAGATGAAGAAGAAAGAACTCTCTGGAAATATGCTTGCCAAGGGATTCCTCCTAGCATCTGCAAGTAACACGAAGCAGATATTCCATCATTCCTGGCCAACAGCAACTCACTTGAGTTCACTTTAATATATATCATTTATTTCCAATTAACTTTCTCCTTAATTGATTATAAAGTTGGCTTCTGATCCACTTGCTCTTAAAAAAAGGACTTCTCCCAGGCTTAAAATTTCTTGGTAAGGGACAGAGTAGCACCCCAGGACTTGTGTTTTTGTATGGGGGAAATTTCATGAAAACAATTCAGGGTGTGGGAACTCTGTGTGTGTGTTAGTGTGTTTATAAAAGCCTGCAAGGTTCACTTGGAGGCCACTGAGGTTTCCCAATAATTGACAACTGCCAACCCTGACATACAATGACCCAACATCTTACTATATCTACCTATAATCATGGAATTGCTGCACATTTGGCATATGGGTTGGCTTTTTCCCCCTCCACTTCTGGGTAGAAAGTTATCCCAGTGGAGAGACTAGCAGCAAATAAAGCATCATATGCTAGAGTTTACAGAAGAGCCAGGTCTGTAATCAAACTTGACAAGTTTGATTACACAAGTTTGATTACACAACTGGCTCTTCTGTAAACCATTGCATTTGATGGCATGGGGGGGGAGGGGGCAGTGTACTCTTTATAAAGTAACTTTCCCAGGCTCTACTTTTCCTTTCACAATATAAGCCCAGACTGCAGAGAATGGAGGTGGTAATCCTTGCTAGCCTCATATATGTGCATTAGACTGCCACTTTCCCCCATTTCTCACTCACCATCTTTCTATTCTTTCATGCACCACCACATCTCTGGGCCATTTCACACAATATGTCATTGAAACTATATCTATTTTTCATTAACCAGTTCCCAGGTTCCTCCTGGACAGCTCTATCCCCCTCTCTTGGGGCCATATTTACTTGCTTGCTCCAGCCCATTCACTTCTTAATTACCAGTGTTATTTATATTTATTAGATCATTCTTATCCCAACATTTCTCCAATGAGTCCAAGTGGCATACAGTCCCTTCCTCACAACTTTATCTTCTCTGTGAGGAAAGACCTGCTGAGAAAGGGAGTGAATGCCCCAAAGTGGCCCATGGGGTTTTCGTAGCTCTGAGTGGCCAAGAACATGGATATACCAAGTCCCAACATTCTAAACATTATATCACATATCTCAAGTCCTAATACTTGTATGTAGAGAAGAATGAGAAACCTCATTTGGTTAAAATAAAATATAG
Organism: Sceloporus undulatus; assembly: GCF_019175285.1. NCBI lineage: Eukaryota > Metazoa > Chordata > Lepidosauria > Squamata > Phrynosomatidae > Sceloporus > Sceloporus undulatus. Next base: position 105,220,006 of record NC_056524.1, on the reverse strand, counting down.
CAAAATTTACTGTTTCTTTGTAAATTTGCATGAAAGGAATTTATTTAAACTGATCAGGAGTGAAAGCAAAGCTGAAAGATTAGCCCATCCAGGAAAAGGACTGGAGTGTTCAGGTATTACAGTATAACTTTAAATCCGCATGCAAAGGGATCTTGTAGGGCCTTTGAGACTACGGTAACTGGGTGAAATAAGTTGTAGCATGACCTTTTGTAGACTATAACTGCTTCCTCAAATTCATGGAATGCCTTTATCCCTCTATGAAACTCAAAAGTGCAACATGATCTCTGTGCATACTGATTTTCCAGATTAACACAATTATGCCATTTGAATCTCATGTACTTATTTGTGGCACCAAATTAGGTTTGCCACATAATCCTTTCTGTACTGGAAATAGTAGTGCTTGTTGAATTGGGCTAGTCCGGATGGGGAGGATCGATTTTTTTGGTTTGCCCCTCATTCTCCTTTTCCTTTTTGACAAAAATGTCCAGCAATCACAAGTTTCTTCATAAATCCAACAAGGGGGGAAACTTTAAAAAAATAAATAAAAATAAAATCTGAATATGGAAGAAAAAAAGCTGACATATTTTTCTGCCTTAGCTGTGTGGTAACTCTTACAAATTCTTATTTTATTTATTTATGGTATTTATACCCTGCCCTTCAGCCATAAAGGCTCTCAGAGTGACTTACAATTATCCAATGTTTCTCATTCAGAAAATCCACTCAGTCTAATTACACTGAATGCTTATCTGAGGATTATTCCAATGTTGTTCTTATTGGGAACAGGCCTATTGAAATGAATGGGACTTGTTAGTGACAACTAACTTAAGTCCCGTTAATTTCAATCAGCCTACTCTAAGTAAGGCTGATGTTAATATAGCTTGATGCAAAAAGCTATATTGTCCTTCTTTTCCATAGCTACTTTGTTAGCATCAGATACCTGTCATATTGAGCACAGGGTTGGGCAGTTAAAAATTTCATAAATATCTTTTGTTTAACCATTTTTCAATTCTAGAGTTTGCAAACCAAATCTGCAAGTGGTTATAACCTATGGGTTCTCATAGGAGTGCTTACCAGTAACAAGAAATTGTCAATCCATATGAAGATGTCAGATTTTTCAATGGTTCCGAGCCAAGGCTCCTGGTACACTTCATGTACAGCTGTGTAGCCAATATCTTTCACAGCAGGATGGGACATGGCAAATGGAACACTGATCCACTAGAACAAAAGAAAAAACAAATTTAAACTGGATGCTACAAAGACAGAAAAGAAGTAATATCCATAGTTGATTCTACTAGCAGTTCCCCAGTTCCAAAGGATTTGTGGAAACCCCTAAATCCATTCAAATCTTCTGATGGCAAGGCAACCTACATAAGTTATCAAGCATATTGCTTGGCCCCCAGGGAGAAGAGGGAGAATAGTTGTCTGTGTCCTGCCATCCACAAACTTAAAGATGTATCCCCAGCATTTGGTATGTAACAGGCCGGTATGCTGAGCTTACAAAATCCTGTTCTGTTGTGAGTACAGAGATGTGAGATTTGGGCTGTCCCATATCACCCCAATGTGAGATCAGATTTTAAGCCCTCAAATATGGGGCATCCCATACAAAACAGGATATGTATGCCTATTATATGGAGGATCATACAGTTCCTACCCTGATTGCTAGTGGGACAGAGTATATTTTGTTAATATAAAGATGCGAGTGTGGAACATCAGGGACTTTCGTTTGGGCCTAGGGAACTTTTGGCCCTTTGCCTGTATAGATTCCAACAATTCCACCCAGCCTAGACAATAGTACGGACTGAGGGGCTTGTGGAATAAAATATGTGGTGGTCAAAAGGTTTCCCATCCTTGCTGTAGTTGTTCTTCTCAGTAGGTGTGGATTAAATTAGTGGAATGTATTTATATGGTAGATAATACAAACACAGCTGCATCTGTACTGAATTCCCTCCATCACAACCATCTTCTTTTGACTCAGAACCAGTGTTGCCAACAAGCCTCGAAGATAATTCCCCAAACATTTGGCCAAAACTCACCCCCCCCCCAATATCTCACCAAATACTTATTTCAACTCTCAAAATTACCATTAAAACCAATCACCAAAATCACACCAAAGGCTCTGAAAAGTACCCATTTTGGTGTGAAAGTCACCAGATTGGCAACACAACCTTGCTTAGTTTAGGTTTTAATAAAACAACCATTTCCTGTTTTCTGACCTCAGCAAGACCCAATAGTTTTAGCCATATACAGAGATACAGTACTCACCAGTCCGAGGAAAATGCAGAACAGCTGGACAACATCAGTGTAGGCAACTGAATAAAGGCCCCCCACCAGTGTGTACAGAATTGCAATTAGGGCAGAAATAATAACCGAGATATTAATATCGATATCAATGATCACACTTATAGTGGCACCTGCAAAGTGGGTGGGGGAGAGAAACAAGAAGAAACCTATCTTAAAAATGTGCACACTTTTCTGCATATTTCATCACAGATGTTGCCTATTTCAGTTTCTAAAAGAAATTCTTGAGGAGGGAGAAGGTCTGCTATGCTTAAAGAAACAGAATTATTTAAACTGTGGACCTGCTGCTTATAGAAAGCCAGCATGGTCTAAGGCAAGGGGTCTCAACCTTTTTGACTCGTGGAGCCCTTTTTAGAATCAGTTTCTATGACGGAGCCCCTAAGAGGCCTACTCTATGTCTTACAACAGGGGTAGGCAACCTGCGGCCCGCGGGCTGGATGCAGCCAGGCGAGGCCTTGAGGCCGGCCCCAGCCCGGTCCTGCCGCCGATTGCCGCTGGGGTTTTTGGTGTCTCGCGCGAGGGGCATGGTGGGGCAATTGTCTATAGAAGCCTCAGAAACATGCATTTATCTTAACATTTTTTAAAAAATCAGCAAATTTTTCCGCATGTTCTCCATTTTTTAATTTAAAAAGTGTCCTCCATTTGAAAATGTTGTCCTACATTTGTCCCAGTTTATTTATTTATTTAATTTTTAAAAAATTATTTAATTATTTATTTTTTGGCTTCGGCCTCCCAGTTGTCTGAGAGACAGCAACCCGGCCCCCGGCTCAAAAGGGTTGCCTACCCCTGTCTTACAAAGTAATGGTGTTAGTGAGAATGGGGGTGGGGAGGAAGATGGCATAGATTGTAAGGGAATGTAAAGTGAAGAGATATCTAAACCTAAAGAAACAATTGTGCAATGTCCATGCAATGAAATTATATTTTAAAAACTTTGAGATTTACCATAATATCTCAATATCTTTCATAACAAATACAAAATAAAGCAAATATGGGGGGGGTGGTGGTTAAAAATGAGCCTTTCTTCTTTTAAAAATGAATTCTTTTTCATTTAACAATAAACTCTTAATTTAATTTTTGTTATTTTGTTATTAAAATATAATAAAAATTATATTTAATATTATTACAAATATAACTTAAAACGTAACTATAATATTATTACAGATTTTTAATTTTTAACTACCAGCTTGCTTAAATTGTCAAGAAATAATTGATGAATGTGCAATTCCAAGAAACTACTATGAAGTTCAGTTCCAGGAAGTGTGTGTGGCAGGTCAGTACAGTGCCCCCTTAGTGGCAGCAGAATGACCAAGTGTCCACTGCTAGAGGAGGCATAAAGTTCAACTTGGCAAATTTAATTTCAGAATGTAATTTCTAGTTTTCTTTTTTTGATTATTTTTGTTTCTTATTCTTTAATTTCATTCAATCTTTTTTTTTTTTTTCATTTTTCTGATGCGGCCGTGGAACACAGGTTGGGTGTTACTGGTCTAAAGATTTTATTGTTGGACTGGGACTCTAGGAGACCAGGGTTTGAAATCTCCTGAGTTAATTTGGGCAAGTCACAGTCATTGATTTTTTCAAATTTTCCAAAAATTTTGAATCCCCCCTCCCCGAAAACCCCCCTGTTTTTTCCATGGCTTCAAAATTTCTGGATATTTTACATCTCTAGGCCTGACTTGACAGAATGGACAGCAGGGCCACCCAAACACAGTAGGGAAGACTTAGCAGATTTTGAAGAAAGAGAATGAAGACAGATTTCCATCTAAGGGTGTGTGTGGCAGGGGAGAGGAGCTTCCATAAGACCATGTAGTCTGGAGACTTGTCCTATGTAAATGGGGAGGACTATGGAGGAAACAAGGAGCTAGAGCTTGGAAAAAATGTTCCTTTGACAACTCACAGGACCCAACCACCTTACCCAGAATTGGCAGTTGTCATACTGCTAAAGGATTTTCAAAAAATCCAGGCTCAGCAAGGAGCCTATGCTTGTATACCTTGCTCTCCAGGTCCTGGCCTTATAGTATATGTAACTCTGTGTTGCCTTCTCACCAATAACGGACAAGTCTCATTCAGTTCCTAGTCTATAAACTATTCTTTTGAGAGCATAACAGGCTTAAAAGACAACGTACGATAACAACCAAAATCCACAAAACAGTGACGCTTTTATTGGACCAAGCAAAATACACAAAATACATTTTGCAAGCTTTCAAAGCTCCACTAGATTTCTCATCAAGCAAAGATGTTAAAAATTATGCAGGAAAAAAATATTATATTAGTCAAAACCTGCATTTTGTAAAGATGTAGTTGTTCTCAGTTCAGGTGGTATGGAGGGACATTTATGTTGGCAGGCCCCTCTTCCTTCTAGCCATGTGGGTACTCCAGGAAATAAAATTAAGTTCCATAAGCAAGACAAAAAGATGCTGCTTTTGAGACTTGTTTTCCTGATGGAACTAAAATTTTATTTCTTGGAGTACTGACATGGCTAGAAAGAGGAGGGGCCTGCCTGCTTGCCTGAATGTCCCACCATCCCTGAACTGAGAACAACTACATCTTGATAAAATGCAGCCTGTGATATCATCATAATTGTTTCCCCTCCTGTATTGTTTTAACACCTTGCCTGATAAAGAAGCCAGTGGAGCTTCCAAACTTGCAACATGTATTTTGTGCATTTTGGTTGGTCCAATAAATATATTACTGTTTTGAGGATTTTGGATGTTATTGTACCTTGCTACATGGACAACACAGCTACCCTTGCATAGGTTTAAAAGGGATTTGCTTTGCTTGCTTTCTTATTGTGAAATATCCCAGAAAGTTTTCACTTAGGCAGAAGTGAGTTAAAAAAAGAATGTATTTTAAATTTCCTTAAAATTGTTTAAGCCACTCAGTTTCCATCACCTCAGCATGGAATTTATTCTTAGGCTTTTCAGCACTTGCAATAAAATTATGGTTAAAAAGCTCCCCATTGCTTTCTAGCTAATCAGTGCACAGCTGGATATAAGGTTGATTATTTTATTTTAAAAAAGACTTCTCTGCAAAAACAGCTTTACATGTGCAGTTGTGGGTGTTTTTTTAAAAAAGGGAAACAACTAGCAAAAGTAGCAAAGACCGTTTAACAGTAATTTATCTGAAGGGTTCTTCTTGAAGCTAAAAGAGCTATCAAACTTTATTCTTTCAAGAGAATGCGGGGAAAAACCATTTGGAAACAAAATTCCACCAAGGACTGAAAACCAGAAATGTCAAATGACAAAATCTGAGTTTTCCTTGCCGCTTGAGTCACTAGACTCAGAGCAGATTTTCAACTGGATGCAACTTGGAATTTCACAAGTTTTGGTACACACTCACTAATATGGCTAGTGATTCTGTTCTTATGGTGAAGAAGTGTGCATCTACACACCCACACAAATATTATGCACACAAACGAGTAGAAACATAGGCATCCCATATGAAAGCCAATATTTTATTGGATAAATGGAAAACTGTAAATCACCACCAACATAGGAGCAGGGCCTGATTCATCTTTCCTGTATGCCAAAACTTGTGAAACTCCAAGTTGCATCCAGTTGAAAATGTACTCTCTTAGTTGTCCAATATGCCCAATCATTTCACGGGGCTCATGTCCCCTACCTACTCTCAGGTTAACACCCAACCACTCAATTGCATGGTGTGTCATCACAAAGTTTAGAAAAATTAGTTTTTATACTATATCTCCCCAACACCCTCTCCCAGCCAATAGTACAGGTTTTAGGGAACTGTTCTGGACCCCACACATAAGGCAAATTTCGCAAATGCTGGAGTCTCATTGATTTCAGTGGCGATGTGCTCCTGTGCACCATTGTGACCCTTGCTGCTCACCGTTCACGGAAGCTTAAATCCACGTACAGTGAGGGTGCGTATGCTGAGAGTGGACTGTATAAGATAGCTGGACACTCCTGGGTGGAGCACAGTCCTCTGTCCACTGAGTGGCTATGAAAGTGTGCCCAGACACTGCCTAGCTACACTTCCACAAATGAAAAGTAAGGAGTAGACTTTAGTCTCATCCGGGTAGTTGGGGTGGAGAAAGCTGTTTCTTCCTCCCCAGATTTGTAAGGGCAGCCAGGTGGTGCCTGGGCACCATTTCTGGCCACTGTGACCATCCAGTGCTCAGAGAAAGAGCTGTACCTGTGAACTGTCTGGCTGTGTAGATCCTTTCTGTCTGTCTTTCTGTCTGTCTGTCTATGTATCATCTACTTCATTCTATGTCATTTGATCAGATAGTTCACTACAGTATAATTATATTTTTAAAAAATCCTAGTTAGGTCATCCAAACTGAAATACACAAGTAATGAGATATATTGTTGCTGGGCTTTTGAATCTCACTCTTTTCACTGTGAAGATTGAATGGCTTAATGGTAACAAATACATTTTTGGTTGCAACATAATCACTTCAAATCTCCTTAGCGTTAAGGCAAATTGTAAAGCCAAAACCTTTTGTGATGAAATTCTCCAAATGTTACTATAAATAAAATGATACCTGACATTCCTGCAGAATATTCTACAGTCAGAATGATATTACAGTTGGCCCTTCTTATACACAGATTTTTTATACATGGATTCAAGCATACACAGTTTGAAAATGTTCAAAAAAAGTATAAATTTCAAATATCAAACCTTGATTTTCTATTTTTAATAAGGGACACCATTTTGCTATGTCATTATATTTAATGGGACTTGACCATCCATGGATTTTGTTATCCACGGGGGATCTTGGAACCAAACCCCAGCGTATAACAAGGGTCCACTGTATATCATCCATGTTGTTAGCCTAAGTTTTTTAACAGTTAGTGTTTGATCGCATGAGTTCATGCATCTCTCCTGGATGTTTCCTCTGAGATTCAAATGGCCAGCATCTTTAATAATTAGAACTATTTCCAAATGGTTGCCCAAAGACCACTAGCTGATGCTTCATACAATGGCATTAACTTTAGTGTTCCTTACCTAATGCAGAGAAGATGGCAGCAGCCCAGAACATCTCCCCCATCACAGCAGGTATAAAGATAAGCCCTCCCATTCTTTTCCCATAAATTTGCTGAAAAGGGTCCAACATGGTTATGTAGCCTTTGGAACGCATGGGCTTTGCAAAAAACAAACCACCTGAAAGACCAAAACCCAGAAAGATCATAGATATCAATACATCTTAAATTACAACTCCCAAATAGAGGTATCTCTGACCTCCCTTAGCAGCTCTCAGAGAATGATGTCACTGCTGTGCATCCAGCTACAGGAATGGACCAGGCTGGTTCTCAATTGTAACTCCCTGTACTGCTTTCCACTAGTAAGTAAATAGCTGCCTGTGCAGGGGAGCACCATCTCAAATGTAGGATTGGGAGGTTAAGGTTAGGAAGGAAAAGTTTTGTAGTTCCACTTGATGCATCTTCAGTAAACCTTCCTAATTGAGGACTGGGTATATATTAAAGTAATAGGATCTCTGTCACATAGTCAGCCTGGCAACCCTAAGGTCCATAACATCCCAGGTCATGATGGCTGGGGTATTCTGAAGGATTGTACTAAACAATGATAATATTGATGATGGTGGTGTTTTGGATGTTAATCTTACTTTGAGTAATCTATTGAAATCAATGGGATGTAAGTGAAGTCCAAAACATGCTGCAGAAATAATCCAGTTTGAGACTGTTTTAACTGCTCTGGCTCAATACTAGCGAATTCTGGGAACTGTAGTTTTGTGAGACATTTAGCCTTCTCTGTCAGACAGCTCTGGTGCCACAATAAACTGCAGTTACATGCATCTAGCTAGGGCAGCTAAAGCAGTCTCAAACTGGATTATTTCTGCAGTGTGTTTTGGACTTTAGTTATGACTCAAGATTAATTTCGGTGGTACAACAGACTCTGCCACCAATATGTGTATTTCAAGGAGAAATCTTCTTATGCTTGTATTAATAACAACAAGTTTAATGATTAGTCAGCTGACCATATCAATGGAATACTAAATACAATTACAAAATATATAATACAAGATAAACAATATCAAAATATCTGCATACATACCAAGATAAAACTGGATCACACCTCAAACTCATATAGGGGGTTAAAACAGATACAGACTAAATAAAAGCAAATTTAATAAAAATGGGATACAAAATAAAATAGTCTAAGATAAAACTGGCTAAAACAGGTTGTATTAAATGCCTGCTTCCTCCAGGTTCCTTGCATTGTTCTTTAAAAAAGCAACAAGGAAAACATAAAAAACATGAGGGTGTGACAGTTCTTAAGAATTTTTTTTGCAGATCAGTTGAACACAGCTCTGTCAGAGACCTATGCTAATTCTCCATCCCCATCTCTATTTCCTATAAATTCATCAACATCTAAGGAACAGCAAGTGGATAGTCAGAGAAATTGTTTTCTGGTTGGTGGGCCCAATAAAAAGATTGATCTCAGCTTGCATTAGTTGTAATGGTGCTGATCCAATGTGAAACTTGTTATTTGCTTCCTTAAAGCAAACTTAAAAGCAATTTTAACTTACCTACAACCAGGCTGAGTGCATATCCAATGGGTGCCTGGGCCCAGGCCAACCCAAAGCCTGGCACATATACAGCCTCTGCTGTCCCATTTATATAACCGCCTCCAACCCAGGTAGCTGAAGAAGAAATGGAGAAAAACTTTTAAAGTGTACAGCACATGGGAAAAGAAAAGCAACACAATCCATCTGTGTTATTAATTCAGAATAATAGCGAGTGACATTGTGTGCAACCACATCTCAGCGAAAGATTTCTTAGTTGACATGACCTTAATATGCCTATTTACATTATATGTTGAAGATACGTTCTGGATGGATATATGTGTGTGTGTGCATGCGTGCGTGCATGCTTATATATATATATATAAATAGAGAAATTGAGAGAGAGAGAGAGAGAGAGAGAGAGAGAGAGAGAAGTAAAACAATAGCTTCACCCACCCATACACTCTTGCTTTCACATTCTTTATTATGCATTTTATGAGTAGACCTGGGCTCTGCAACTGCAGTGGATCTGAGGTGACAATTTCCTTCCCTTAGAACCCTCCAGCTCCCACACAGACTGCCTAAAATACCACAACATAAAAACAAAAATCTGGAAATGCTGGATGTCTACTTTATGTTTTGAAAAATGGGTTTTATTTGGGGAGAAAAAGAACAGTGAAGGGAGGCTCTACAACTTATTTAAAGCCATGATAGACACCCTCCCAAATTTTGTTAGCCTTGAATTTGCATAGATTCATTTATGAATTAATTTGTGCCTTTAAACAAACATCTTGCCTTCACTCACATGTGAAATGGCAGCATCTGTGGTACAGCATTGTCCTGGGCAGCTAATGGGGTGATGCTCAGTGGCATCTCCATCAAGCAGGGAATGGGGAATGCTCTGTGGTTTCTCACCTCCAGACACATTACAGTTCAAGCTGGGCAACTATTCCACTGAAACCATTTGACAGAGTGGCTTATTTTTCATTCTCTGTAGGCTGTTAACTTTTCTCTTCAAATTTTTATTATTTTATAAAATGCTAGGTTATTTTGGCCAACAAACAATTGGCCATTGGGTTAATGTTTCTTTTGTAACATCATACAGGTTTTGCCTTCTTTCTTCTCATTGGAAGATTTGTGTGAGTGGACCCAGTTTGGGGTTTCTAAAATGATTTATTTTATTGTAATTATCACATTTATGCTTATTAAACATAAATTTAGCAGTTTTTTCAAAGCAGGCAGAACTTTGAGTTGCACCTAGAAAATAGCCAGTCTCAGAACAGACCAAGTAAAATCAGTGGGACGTGTTAGTCATGATGAGTCACTCAAATCCCATTGAATTGAACTGGATATGAAATCTGGATATGACACTGTGGCAGCATCCGCACAGCAGAAATAATCCGGCTTGATACCACTTTTACTTCCATGGGCCACTGTTATGGAATTCTGGGAATTCTGAGAAACTACAGTTCCCAGAATTCCATAGCATTGAGCCACAGTGTCAAACTGGATTATTTCTGCAATGCAGTTGTGGCACATGTTTCAAACTGGCAATAACTGAAAAAATTGAAAAGCTATTGCTAGCTGTCTGTTACAGCACTGGCACAATATTATTGTCATGGCATGCAAGCATTTCGTTGATTCATAAATATTTCTGTAACATTTTACACAGAACCTACACATTTCCAAGTAAAAAAGGTAAGCTGTCCTCCCTCTACACCAGGGGCAGGTGATCATGTGGCCTTTCAGCTGCTGTTGGATGGTAGCTCCTGGCATTCTCCAACATTGTCTGTGCTGGCTAGGGCTGCTAAGACTTGCAGTGCAGAAATGCTTGGAGGGTTCCCACCTTTACTCTGCCTTTTTGTGCTAAGTTGACCTCTTTCCCCTCCTTCACCTGCCACTTTCAAAGTTTAAGGCAATCAGATCACAGATCTTCACTCACTTGTATATTTTTAGTCCTGAATATTTGTTTTATCTTCAGAAGAAACTGCAGGGTTTACAATAGCTTCAATATCTGTATTAAGTTGAAGACTTTCATGGCTGGCATTCATAATTTTTTGTGTTTTTTTTCAGGCTACTTGTCCATATTCTAGAAGAGTTTTTTTTCCTGACATCTCACCAGCATCTGTGGCTGGCATCTTCAGAGAATGCTGGCATGGAAGTGAGTGGGGTATATATACACTGTGTGACCATTGGTACAAAGGAAGTGATTTACATTTTAATCTGTGTGTTGGTCTGTGTTGAATGGCAAGGCCTTAGGGTGTCTATTTAATTATTGATCCATTGTCTGCTGGGAAATCCCCTGAACCTGGATGGTGTTCATTTGCATGTTATGAATTTTGATTTTAGTGTTTTTAAGGACTGATAGCCAAGCTTTGTTCACTTTAAGGGTTACTTCTTTCCTGCATTTGTCCAGGTGTTTGTGGATTTCAGTGGCTTCCCTGTGCATCCTGATCTGATAATTGTAGGCATGGTTCACAATTTCAGTATTTTCATTATGGAGTAGAACAGGCAAGGTCAAGCCATATATTCAAGATTGGACCAAGATATTTTTCTGCCTGAGGTGGACCAGAAAGTGACAAGTCTCTTGGAACAGCAATAAGTATACAGTAATAATAATCTTATAAGTAAATGGTTGCTGCTTTTTCAGGATACTTCAAATTTAATTTTGCCTGAGGTGGTCATCTCATCCAACCCAGTGGCCAGCCATGCATAAGACAGCCATAATACCCAAACCTCTATATGAGTAGACCCTCCCAACATAGATGATATAAGGACTCTAACTGACCATGTTCTTTCCAGCAAAGGAAGCCACAGCTTTTATGAATAATAATAGAGGATTCAAAAGCTCATCTTTTTAACTGTGTTTTTATGCATCATAATCTGGTCAAAAAATTCTTTTTTATGGAAGGGAAAAGTGGAGTAATAAAAAAATTACAGTACTAAACTAACAAACTAAAAAATTACTAAATTATCTCCACTGTATCCCACACTTGTGCAGCTCTATGGCTTAATCCTTAGGCTTGCCTTTCCTGCAAAATCCTCCCCATTCATACTGTCAGTACTGGTCCTGTGCTTAGTCTACCTAGGAAATCAGATCTGATTTTGTTTCTTGTTTAAGAATAATGTATTTGACTGGACAATGCCATTCTTGATATTCTTAATGAACAATACTTTAATTTTTATTATGCTTGTCTTAACTTTTAGGAGAACCGCTTGCTCAGAATTTATAGTGTGGTGCTGGTGCACAGAGATTTACATTACTACGTTCGTCTGTGAGAGCTGCACAGTGAAGAAAGCAGTTCAGAAGAAAATTAATTCATTGGAGATGTGGTGCTGGAGAAGAGGGCTGAGGATACCATGGACAGCTAAAAAGACAAACAAATGGGTCCTAGAACAGATCAAGCCAGAACTCTCCCTGGAAGGGAAGATGGCTAAATTGAGGTTGTCATACTTTGGCCACATAATGAGGAGGCCCGACACATTAGAAAAGACAATGATGCTGGGGATGGTGGAGGGAAGAAGAAAGATAGGAAGGCCGCATGTCAGATGGATAGACTTGATCAGGTAGACCATGGGCCTGAATGTGCAGGATCTGAGCTGGGAGGTAGGGGAGCTTAGATATGTCTCATTCACAGGGTAATCATGAGTAGCAATTGACTCGAAAGCAGCTAACAACAAAAACCTAATTTAAGCTTAGAAAAACTTTGGTTCTGTAGATGCTTTGGACTTAAATGGCCAGAAGCCCTTGACAAAATGGTTAGTAGTAAAGGATTATGGGAGATATAGTCAAAATCATCTGGAGAGCCAAAGGTTCTCCATAATTTATCTAGTTCCTGGGCTGAAAAATAATTGTAAATAGGACATGAAGCATTCAACTCCAAGATGCTTCACTGGAAGCATGGCAATGAATAACCAAGAGGAAGAGAAATTGGCATAGGACTTGCAGCTCAAAAGTGTTCCTTACAAAATATGATCCCTATAAAATCAGCATTAGGCTACCAATTTTCCAACTATGCCATGGTTGCAAGAAAAGTATGAGGACAAACCCTCCTTCACATTACAACCTGCCTTCCTTGTGGTGATTCCAGATTACATTTTATTATTGATTTATTTTGTTGTATTATTAGTTTACTTTGATAAAATAATGAGAATAACTTGTCATTTGTATAATCTGGTTGTGTGTAAAGTAGACGGTACAGTATAGCACCAATACACTACAACATCCATGCCCATGCTTGGTTGGTGAGAGATAATATGGGTAAATTCTTGCTTTTTGTTATCAGAAGAAACAAGGACATGACCTGTGAAGGGATTGTACCCATTACTAAAGCTGAGAGGCTCAGAGAGAAGTGCTTTTCAAATAAATTTAATTTCACTGATTTTCTGCTCTTACGTGGGCTAGTACTGACATCCATTTAAAAACAAAAGCAAAGACCACTGGATATATCAAGATTGATCTAAGTTCTGTTGGTTGTCAAAATGACACCATTTACAAAGCAGAGATATAAACAGATGGGGACTCCAAGCTCTGCAGACCTACACCAAAAGAGTGAGAGGGAAAATAGAGGTGTAGTTACAGATCAGGGTAAAATGAGGGCATAACCCTGCAAATAGCAATTCAGCCTCCAATGAAAATTTCCTTCAATCCCCACATTTCTAGCATTACAGTAACTTTAAACTTTAGTCCAGGTTTTAGAAATACCATAGAAGCACCCAAAGAAAAGGAGCAGGCAAAGTGATAAAAGGAATTCAAATACATCCAATCTAAGTGTCCTAGGTGTGAAGGATTTTCACTGTCCCACTCTCTGCAATGCTAAAAATCTATGAACTGAGAGGAAATTTCATGGGGGGGGGGGCAGAATTCAGATTAGAGGTAACATACCCCATTGTAGCTGAAAAAAACCCCTCAATGGAGCATGTTATTCTCAAGAAAACATTCCAGTTTACACTCGGTGGAGTTGGGTGTAAGGGAAGAAAGAATGGGAAAGAATATCTTCGAAGGAATGGGGAGAGCATCAGTGTCTGAACTGAAGTTCTCTACACTGCAAGAATGTACAGTGGGCTCTTGGTATCCACTGGGGTTTGGTTCCAGGACCCATGTGGATATGAAAATCCACAAATTCTCAAGTCCCATCATATACAATGGCATAGTAAAATGGCATCCTTTATATAAAATTGCAAAATCAAGGTTTTCTCTTTTGAATATGTGTTTAAAATATTTTCAAGCCATGGATGGTTGAATCTGTGGAGGCAGACTCCATGGATACAGAGCAGTAATTGTATTGCAGACTCCACTTATATTACTATACTCCCCTTAGTGCTACTCAAAGTGCTGAGGTGCTATGAACCATAGATAATGGGTACAAGTAAGGTACAATGGTAAAGTGGGCTAGTCCCCCATATCAGATAGCTTTATTGCTGTTGTTTGCCCAAGTAGTTTCAGATTTATGGCAACCATAAGGTGAACCTATCACGGGGTTTTCTTGACAAGATTTGTTCAGAGGGGGGTTGTCATTGCTTTCCTCTGAGGCTGAGAGAATGTGGCTTGCCCAACATCATCCAGTGGGTTTCATGGCCGAGCAGGAATTAAACCCTGGTCTCAAGAATCAAAGCCTAGTTCTCAAACCACTACTTCACACTGGCTGTCTCAGATAGTTTAAGAAGTACTTAATTGATTGGAGTATCAAATAACAGAGTGATTTAATATTTAGTTTCAGTACAATGCTAAAAATATCAGTATTATTATGAATCAATGGATGAAGCCTCTCTTTAAACAAATTTATCCCATTCATTTCTCAAAAGGATATGCCCTATATTGATCTATCCCATCTTGACCAAACGGATCGTATTTTCACCAAATAATTAAAGTTCAACAATGAATATATAAACACATTAAAATAAGACAAATAAAATGGATAATATTAAAGTAAAATCATCAGCAATAGGTAAAACAGTCATGAGACCTAAGAGCATTTAAAACAATTTCTAAAATGTATACATTGTATGCCTCAGAGATTATGAATAGCAGTCAGTGCTCATATAAGATACAGTCTGTCTCCCATGCAACATGGTTACAGATGTTGCTACAGGCACACAGATATGTCAGCTATAATTATTTCATAGATGTATTAACTAATTTTATATCTCATATATTACTCCCCTTCTTGCATTGACAGCTGGCATTTGGGATGCTTAGCAAAAGCTTACCAAATAGAGAAGATATCTGAACTTCTGGTTTTAGGATCATTTTAGAGGGCTGTCGATGGCAGCGTTTTGAAGTTGGTCTCAGATTAAATCATAACTCAGGATTTTGCTTTTCTTAACATGGAATTTTATTTTGAAATAAAGTGACAACTGCAGACAACAAAAGGAAATGTCATTTAAGACAATTCCATAAGAACACTAGTTATGCAGAAAAAGAAACTTGGAGATTAGGGTCTTTAGTATGCCATGGGCAAATTAGTGGAAGAATAAGCGTATACCCAGGTTGAATGAAAGGAAAAGCTAATTACTGAGTAATTTTGGATGTGCAAGTCATATAGCTAAAGTTATAGTTACAGAGCAAGAGAGAAACTGGAATGAAATAAGTTCAGGATTTCAGAATTCCAAAGCAGTCTGGATGTGAGATATTAACATAAATCTATATCTATCTATCTATCTATCTATCTATCTATCTATCTATCTATCTATCTATCATCTATCTATCTATCTATGAAAAATGTTCCAGTTGCAAAACTAGTGCCAGTTAAAATATATTTTGTTGTTCCATGTCTTTAAGGATGCAATTCTGTACATACCCTATGTGGAAGTTATTTCCATAGGACTTAATGGATTTTACCACTATGTAAACATGCAGAGGATTTTTCTGAAAGCATGTTTCTGTGTTAAAATGAAACCTCTTATTTCTTCCTATTTCCTAATTTAATGCAAATAAATGGATTCCCCCAATTCTTTTCCTCTGTGATTTAGATTTTAATTAAAAAAAAAAGATTATTGTCCCTATAGATGTTATTGCTGAAGAGCACAATTCCCCACTTTCTAAATATATGTTAGCAAAGGTAATCGCAGGAGGTAGCAGATGCTTCTCTTACTGAAACTGTTTGTAAAATTGTGGTTGTTTCCAGAACTGACAGTCAGCTCTGTTGCTAGAATTAAAATGAGTTTGTTCTTCAGTTTTAGAATCTGTCCGTCCTGCTTGACAAAACACTGACTGGCAATTGTATTCCATATTTCCATATCAATATGAAATTATAGTAAAGTGATACAACTATTTGTTTGATAGGAAGGGTATCAGTTAATTCTTTACTGGATCTGTATGGCCTCAGAATTTTATTTCAAAAAGGGGTATTGTAAACTAGTATGATAAAATCACAAGAGCTATTCCTCTGGATGGATAGAGAAGGGCAGTACAAAGAACGACACCTTATGTGTGTGTGCGTATGTGCCTTCAAGTTGCCTGTTGACTGATGGCAACCTCATGAATTTCATAGGCTTTTTTGAGGCAAGGAATAGTCAGAGGTGGCTTATTCCTCTGAAATGTAGTCTATAGCATCTTGTATTTGTTAGTGGTCTCCAATCCAAGTACTAACCAGGGGTAACCCTGCTTACTTATAAAATCAAATGGGATCTGGTGCCTTTAGAGTATTTAATGAACTTCAGTTTTTGGAGTGTAGAAGAAGAGAGAGTGGATTTTGCTTAGATTAACTGACATCCTGGATCATTTTATATTTTAAAGATTATATATCCTTCCTGAAATTGAATGAAAATTTAATTGAAATCAACAGGAACAAGAATATTATGGCATATTCTGAAAATCTGTAATGCATTTTGTAAATTTCATAGCTGAAAATATTAACTAAAGGTTAAAGAGTGAAATGAAAGAGGACCATCAAATTTGGATCTGAAACAGGTTTTCTCTTGAATAGATGTACGGTGCCTCAAGAGCGGAGCCTTTTAAAAAACAGAATGGAGCCATTTCACATCTAATGGCCTTTTTGCTATTAATCCTAAATGTCATTTTGGTAACACCTGAAAATGAAGGCCTGGCCATTAATGCTTTAAGCATTTTGGTGCATTGTGACTCACCACTAGACCACCTTGCCATCTCTGATGTCACCTTGGAATTAAAGTGGCAGAAGCAGACGTCTTGATCTATCAACTCTTTTCTTTGTCAGTGCACACAATAGTGTTATGGCTACAATCTTACAAAGGTAGGCCACCCTGGCATAATGAGACAAAGAAAAGAGTTGCTTGATCAAGATGCCATTACTCAGATTGGGTTTACTTCTGAATAACCATGTATGGGATTGCATTGGATTTATTACCAGACTATGTTTGTCTTAACAGCAAACGTCTGGTCTACATTGTTTTCTGGATTATGTTGTGAGATCCTGAATTATCGGGTTAAAATTGTCATAATGCTAGCCCAGTGAATTCCTGATCTACTCAAGTCAGTAGCTTCTTCTGGTTCAGATTTCGAGAGATGCACATACAGTAATATGGTATTTATGTTATTGTGTTTTGATTCTTCCTTGTATCTAAACATGTATTTGTTTCATTCAGCATAGTACTGAGGTTTTGAAATAATTATAGTAAAAATTAAGAAATGTTCCACTAACAAATTTCCCTTGACTTGGTATTTGTATAGGAGTCATTGATTGATCTTTCTTTATTGACTAGTTGAACAACACATAGAGGAATAGGAAAATTAAACAGTGTTCCTTTGGATATTAAAATGAGTATTGTGGTTAATTATCAGATAGCTTCTACATAAATAGTGAGGACAACTATACTGACACGTACTGTTGATGCTGCATTATTCAGCAAGGCCAGCAGGGTACATTTTTGAAAGCCAAAACGAAAATACACAAGAATGCTCTTTTCAATGTGTATACTCAGAAGCAACCTGTTGATGGTTTTCTGGCAGAACTATTTGTATAGCATGGAGTATCAATGAAAGTCAAGGACCAGTCTGTATAATCTATCATGTACCCTTTGCAAAGTATACATTTACATTTACATGAAACCAATGACAGACATGCTTGAATAGGAAGTAAAAAGAGAGAAACATACATACCAGTCATGGTAAATCCACCCACTAACAAGCCAATATCTCTCCCACCAACTATAATAGCTTCACTACGATCTCCTTCGCCACTGTTTTTGGTTTTCCATGCAGCCCATATTCCAACTAACAGGATGGCCAAGTAAAAGAGAATTATAGCTATCAGTCCCTCCACGTGGAAAGCCATTTTGAAGATACAACAATTCTCTGGAGTGCTATTTCATTACTGTAAAGGATAGAGAGAAGACAACAGCCTATTAAGCATTTGCTGGACATCAAAACACAAATTTAATGCCAAATTTCACTAAAACATTTTTAAAAGTCACATTTTTATACCTGTAACCATGATTGCTTTGTTTCAGAAATAATCTCTTTTGTGTTTCAGACAATTCATACATCATTCATAGAAACTTCACTCCCACTGAACAAATATTTCAGTCTTAAAACCAAGATGTGCCTAATTTTCTATCTTTTCTTAGTTTTACCAAGACAAGTTTATTGGAATCTGTTTTTTTCTGGAATAAACTGGTTTGTGGAAAATCAATTTGGGTTCAGATTCTCCATAGACCTCAAGAATATAGAAAATCAGGTTTAATCTTCCAGAGCACTTAATACCCCACATACTTGTATTTGGGGGGTATAAGTGAACAAATACAAACACACACACACACTCCAGAAACCCCACCCTTGTTAAAATAACAAAGACCAGAAATGCAAAGACAAAACCTGTCACTTTTGCAATGTAGTTTTTGTTAAGATAAGAATGACATTTCCATCCCAAGAGAAGAATGGGACCAAGTTTACCATTACACTGATACAGGTAAAAACTCATTTCTGCAACATGTAGGCTGTAAATAGAATCTAACACTATCACTTGTCTCTGTCAATGAAAGATGAAAGAGTAGAAACAGTTGATATATACAAATGGTATATATATACAAACAATCAATCTATCTTTGGCTCCCTTCGTTCTTTCAGAATATCCTTTTCCTTTCAAAGATCTCTTACATTTTTGTATCACGCGTCGAGCAATATGTTTCTGACAAAACAGAGACAAGGGTCTCTGTGTGACATAAATGTTTTACATTTCCATAAGAATCAAGTATGATCCAATCAACTTCCCAAAATGTTGCCATTCAAGCTAAGATTGGGTGATTTCTTTTCTTTCTCATGCCTCATCTTTAGTGAAGATTGCCTTAGAAATTCATGATCAGTTTTTCTTTTTAAAAGTTCAAGCAAAAAAGCGAGCATCTGGAAAAAATATTCCCATTTGCACTGGCCGTTCCTAAAAACTCCTAGACTAGCTTCTGTTACAAGTTGGAGTTCTTTTGTTGCTCACACCCATCAAAGACAATCATTGCTCACTATATTGTTAAGGCAAAAACTCCCCCTCCCACCATGCCATCCCCTTTTTGTTTTAATTCTTCCCATTCCTCTCCTAATTCACCTCTTTTTCCAGCAGGTTTCCTCTTTTCCCTTCTTCCACTGTGCTCCGGCTGTACTTTGCCTTGATCTGGCATCAAGCAGCTCAATCTCAGCACCTTGTGTTCCCCCACAGAGGCAGAGTGAGAAGCAGTTTTCCCTGTCTTTAAAGGGACAGGCACACTTGCAAAGAGCTCCAGTGCCTTAGAAGAGCATCACATAGACTAGTCGAGACACAGATAGGGTCCTGTGCAGAGCACAAAGGAAGCCAAACACCCTAGACCCACTAAAGAGCTGGATTTCCCCCCAGTCTTGGGAAATGCTGCTTTCTCTTCCTTTCCACTCCATTCCCAACTGCGCTTGAGCACTGCAACTATGAAGGTACCCAGCCACCCAACCCCAGTGGGAAAATTATCTAGGGCTTCTCTCTCAAGGGAAGAGCAATTCCTTCTGGATGAAGAAGGAGCAACAAAAACAAAAGGCTCTAGGCCTGGATGCTCCAGTTTCTTTCGCTCACCACTCAAGGTGGGGGAAAGATCCCCTTTTCTTCCTTTCCTTCCCTGGCTGTTGAGTGCATGCTCATTTGGGTGTTTATCGGATTAAAAGAAAAGATTTCATTATAAAGGAGTGAGGATGAGGAGATCACAACCGTCAGAGCTGGGAGAAACACGTCACAGGGCAAACAGGGACTATGGGGCAGAGATGACTCAACAGAGCATGATTGACTATGTGGGAGAGGGATGGGGGGTGAAGGGGAAAAGAAAGAAAAGAAGGTGGAAATGCAACATGAGACAGGATGCCAAGGGAGTAAGAGAGCTTTATGTTCAGGTATGTGTTCATAGTGGACAGCCAGAATAAAACCACACCTCAGATTCAGAAATAGTGCGATTTGGGTTGAGTTAATATTGACCATACCAATGTGGAAGTTACAAAAATGTGAGGATTTTAACTGAAATTCTCAGTACTTTCATTGAACTCATTGGAAGTGTATTCACAAGTAATTTAAAGCCATTTTTAGCACCACTACAAACATTCTGCTTTGTTGCAGCAACTGTTTGCTCATATTTTAAATATATATTTTCACAATAAACTGCCTCTCATAATTTCCTACATGTCAATTTCCTCTGTCAAGAAGATCCATTGTTTTTTGGCAATATAAACAATTGAAAAATAAAAATTGGAGCAATATATTGATTTTTCGATTATTTCTATTTTTAAAAAATCTCTTGCCCCCTCCTCTTTCTCCTCCCTCCTCCTGGATCCCCCGGCCTTGCCCTGCTCCCATCTTGTAGTGTGGATGCAGCAACTCTCTCTTCCTCTCCTCCCCTCCCCTCCCCTTCCTTCCTTCCTTCCTTCCTTCCTTCTCCCTCAGGGGTGATTTTGCCTGAGTTCACTAACCGTCTGTCAATATAGATTTTACTTGCTAACTTACTTAATTACTTGGAGGATGATCCAGCTGTTAACTCACCAGAAATGATCCATTCCCCTCTTCACTCCTTCTTTTGTTAATCTGGCTTACAATGGGACCTCTTCTACATCTTCTTCTAGTACTACATCTTACCTGCAATGACATTTTTTTCCTTAACAGGTGCTCCAAACAGCTCCAAATTATACCATGGTTGGGAGTGGACATAATTTATATATTTTATGTGTAAATCAAATGAATGCATGCAATGAAAAAGTTAGATGGACCATAAGGAAAGAGGTTTCCTCTTCCAATCTATCCTTCCATGCTGCTAACGTGAAATATTTCTTCAGTGGTGGTGACAGTGAAGTAAACAGTACAGTATATTTCTTTCAACTCCAAAAACCATCTAAGTGCTGCAGGGAGGGAAGACTGGGTAACTTGTCCTAGACCTCCACAAAGTGTCATCTTTCCTCCTTCCTGCCCTATTGGCTCCTGCCCTGACCCTGATATTTTGTTTAACAGAACAATGCAAGAGTGTGTTAGGCCTTCAATAGTTTAACACCTGAGCTTTTCTACAGCCATAGGTAGGAACTAATACTAACTAGGAATTTCTCTGACCTGTGAATAATTTATCCTCTGCCAATCCTCAGATGGGGTATACTGTCTGGGTGAGTATTTGGGATTTGCTTTCTTCTATGTCTGGCATAAATGTCTGCCAGTTGCTTGCCACAGTGTGCTTCCATGGATTCGGTTGTGGGAAAACTCCACCAGTTATTGCCCAACTGAGGAATCTACTACCAGCCTTTGGAAAACACATTCAAGGAGATCCAGAATGTAGTTTTTAATGTGCTTTGGAAAATACCACAATTAGAGTGGAATCTACCACCACATGGAGAAAGTTTTCTATGACTTTGAAGAGGGACTTTGCACTAAGGTTTCCATCCTCTCAGAATAATACTTTCAATTAGACTTTGACTTATTGCACTTTCAAAAACCAGTCTCTGTCTTTGCTAATACACAGACAGTTATGCAACTCACTGATGGTTATGAAACCTCAGGCTAATCACTTCTGGCCTACCTTTCTTCATGGGACATTTGTGAAGCTAAAGACTGAATGAAGAGAGCCTTGTAAGTTGCTTCGAGCTCATTGGAGGAAAAGTGAGAAATAAATGTTATTAATAAGTTAGAGATGCAATTATCTCTGTCTTATTAATAATATTTTAACAGATGATGCAATGTGGAATAGGGAGCAAATATTCTGGAAAAGGAAGTCATAGTATACCAGCTGGCAACTTCTTTTGTCCAGGTGTTTTCGTAGTTTATTTTCCCATAGAATAAATAAAACATTGCACTATAATGCTATTATCTAAATGCTGAAAGCAAAGCAAATCTCATCTGTACTCGGTGAGTTTATGACCAAGAACCTCATCACTGTGATATATGAACTCAAGGGACTTGAAGAGTGCAGGAGTGCAATTGTAGCCACATCTTCTCTCAAAGTAATCAAGCAACTCTTGATTTCCTTGCTATATATCTTCTATTTCCTTCTCATCTACCCCAATTCCAGACAGGTGGTTTTCTAAGCAATGGCTAAATAATTTCTTTGGGGACCCCATAGTTACTAAAGTAAATTGTAGTGGGACACTCATGATGGATGACACCCCTAAAGCAGCCATTTGAATCCCTGTAGCCATAGTTATTTATTTAACTCATTTGGAAAACACTGCCCTGGGAGAAAGCCTTGCTTTTTGTTTGAACAGGAATATCTAGATCAGTGTATTGGTTTGTTTTACTTTTATCCCAATGTTTTCCCCAAACTAGGACTTCAGGCAGATCACAATAAGATTTTTTTAAAAGATCAAAAGACTATACCAATTTATATCAAATAAACTATAATATTAAAACAAAACTAAATAAATTATCTTACTGAAAGACAAGCAAATGAAAAGTGATGTTGAAAACATATCCATAAATCTGTAATCACCACTACTCAGGTCCCTACTTTTATCTTTATTAGTTAACTATAGAATGTATGTAGTATAATGTAGTATAAAATAGTGTAGTCACTAACTCTTCTGGTTATTTTTATGGGAACTTTAGTGTATGTGAGAGAGAGTGACAGGCAAAATATGGCCTAACCTTCCTTTTGTGCAGCTCTTCAAGCCCTGGAAAAGGGAAGGGGGAAATTGCTGATATTTGGCAGTATGGTACAAATTAGTGTTATGGCTTGCCACTAATATTTGGAGAAAATGATAGTTCTAAACTTGCAAAGTGACAGAGCTTGCTCCATGTAAGAAGAGCGAAGCAAGAGGTGCAGATATGTCAGCCAACTGGATCTCACTGGTGAAGATGAGCAACCAATGATGATACTGGAGGAGCAAGGAGGTGGGCACAGTTCCCTTCCCCACCTGTTCACTTTTGTCTCACCCTTTTTGGTGGAATATGATTGGGTGATCTTACTGCTACTTTGATTTTGGGAGACATGGCAAAGATTCAAACAGAGATAGCTGCAGCTTCACATTTGCTCACCAGATAGCACGTTTTTTACTACACATAAGCTGAGAAAAATCAACCTACGGCACTGTAAGACAAAACTGATAGGGAGAAATAAGTAACAATGTCATCCTGCAAAACAAACAAACAAACAAACAAACAACAACAACAAAGCTGAAAAGACAGAAAATATGGCAGGGGATGATCAGTGTTGCAGAACCCATCCAGAAATCACCTAATCTAGATCTTGTTCAGACCTGGCAGCATCTATGTGGATATGAGGTGGTTTGACACACATGACTTATTTGTTTGTTTGTTTATTGGTTACACTGATGTGCCATCTTTCCTCCAATAAGCTCAAAGCAGTATACAGTTGTCCCTTCATATCTGCAGGGATTCCATTCTGGAGCCTCCCATGTATGCTAAAATCATGGTTTCTCAAGTCCCCTTGGTCTTAATGAGGACACTTGTATAGCCATGTGCAAGCACAACCATTCAGGAACATGGGATGGGGCCATCTCCGGATGCTCCAACCTGTGGGTGGCAAACTCTCAGTTGGGGTGGCCCAAGTGTACATAATTCTCTTCCACCCTGTTTTATCCTCTGAACAACCCTGTGAAGTAGGTCGGGTTGACAGAAAGCAGGTTCAGTGGTGACTAGAATCTGTATCTCTTAAAGCCTAGTCCAATGCTGTATACCACACTGGCTTATGGCTGTTGCTTAGCAGGTCTCTTTGCCTCAAAGACTCAATATGACATCTACAGTGGAGGTCATAATGGAAGCATTGTTCCCTCAGTGACATCTCACTTCTTACCTGATTGTAGGCTTAAGTCCATTTGACAAGGTTGGATAAAATGGCTTTCACAGAGAGACAACCCCCTCTTATTTCCTATCTGGTATTCATTCTGCCATATGACCACCACCTGAAGCCAACCCAGACAACTTTTGTTGATTAGTTGTCATAATGGCTTGGTCAGATGAGGCTGCTGTAGGCCAGCTGGCCACATGGCTGTTTTAGATCCCTGTAGGCTTGCAGGTAGTAGAAACCATGCCTATGAAACACAGAGTTTTGGATAGTTAATGAACAGGTGAATCTGCGTTGTAATTCATAACAGGAGCATAAGATTGGAACTGTCCTGATCCACACAGTTTTTACTACTAAAAGGTGTCATAGACAGAAGTGCCCATAAAAAAAGTGAGTCAGAAAGGCAATAAAAGCAGTAAATTAGACTAGTTTTCATAATTTTGCCTCATTTTTTAAAAAATACATAGCATTTCTATAGATTTATTATGAAGTTGGTGTTGCATCCTCTGCTTTTATAACCAAAAACAAATTACACGGAAACAGTATGTTTCCCCCCTGCTGTAACCTTTTTACAAAACCATTTTTCAGAGTGGTTCATAATTAATTATGTACACACAGGCGTTACACAGCCAAGCCATCAAACCCAGTTGTGTTAGATGTAATGAGAAAACATGGGAGACCTTATATGATTCAAATAATTGGCATAAAACCATACAAGACCTTGAAATATGCCTAGCTAATGCTCAAGGAGTGTCTGCAAAGTAAAAGTCTAACAGGATTTCATATTCTGTTTGTTATTCATTTCATAGTTGCCTATATTCAGCATGGAATTTGCAATTATATATGTGAGAGTTTCTAGTCATCATGAAGAATTTCATATATCAGTTGTTCGGTTTTTGCCCAAAGGTCTATGCAATGAACACATAAACACCCATAGTTGGCTCTGCTGACTAGCATTGATGGGAGTCTCAATCCAACAATTGTCTGGAGGGCCATACGCTTCCCACCTTTAGCTTTCAGTGAAACCTCTTGCAAGGGCTTTTCCCTAGATGTGTGCCCTGCTTGTGTTCAACTCCCAACAGATACTGCTTTTCAACTAGTCCTTAGTACTGATCTGCCATTCAAAAGGATTATGGCTCAGGAGATCATTGCTTCAAACACTTCAACTGTTTTCTGATATTTGATTTCAACTAAAATCCCATGAACTCTATAATCTACCTACCTACCTACCTACCTACCTACCCATCTATCTATCTATCCATCTACAGGTTGAGTCTCACTCATCTGAAATTACCGGGACCAGAAGTGTTTTGGATTATTATTATTATTTTATTATTATTATTATTGCATTTTGGAATATTTGCATATCTATAATAAGATGTCTTGGAGATGAAATCCCAGTCTAAACATGAAATTCATTTATGTTTTGTATACACCTTATACACATACCCTGAAAGTAATTTTATACACAATAGTTTAAATAATTTTGTGGATGAAATTAAGTTTGTGTTCCCTGAACCATCAGAAAGCAAAGATGTCACTATCTCAGCCACCCATGTGGATAATTTTGGATTTTGGAGTCTTTCAATTTTGGAATATTTGCATATACATAATGAGTCATCTTGGAGATGGGACTTGAGTCTAAATGTGAAAGTCATTTTTGTTTCATATACACTTTATAAACATAGCCTAAAGCAAATGTTATATATAATATTTTAAATAATTGTGTGCATGAAACAAAGTTTGTGTACATTGAACCATCAGAAAGCACAGGTATCACTTGTATCTTGGAATTTTGGAATTCTGGATAAAGGATATTCAACCTCTGTTCACATTTGTGTGTATTTTTTTCCAATTCTATTAGAATTCTTGTATTATTTAATTGATTCTGTTCTGTTGTTCTGTTATCATGCTTCTGATATTATGTTAATTTGCTTATGCTAACACAAATATACTTTATATGTATTGATGCTGTATTACTCATGTAAGGTGAATGAGAGCGATTTTGCTATCAGAAAAGCAGTACAAAAATACTTAATCTAGTTCAACCTAACCTAATCCCATTTTAAAAAAGGAAAGGGAAAGGTAGTCCCTTGACATGAATGTCTAGTCGTAACCAACTGTAGGGGGCAATGCTCATCTCCATTTCTAAGCCAGAGAGCCAGCATTGTCTGAGGACTGTTCTGGTGGTCATGTGGCCAGCATGACTGCACCGAACGCTGTTACCTTCCCACCAAAGTGGTCCCTATTTATCTACTTGCATTTGCATGCTTTCGAACTGCTAGGTAGGCAGAAACTGGGACTAGTGACAGGAGCTCACCTCATTTTGTGGCACTTGGGCCTTCAACTGCCAACCTTCCGATCTTACAGTCATCAGAATCGGCATCTTAACCACTAAGCCATCACATCCATTTTACCATTCTTTATCTAATTTAATAAGGGTTTTCTTGTTTTGGGTCATATGACCTTGTTCATCTGTAAGAGCTATGAAAGCCAAATAAAGGTGTTAACATTAAAGTATGGAATGTATTCATTTCTGTATGTTTCTGAGAATAACTTTATATGTGGCAACAGTTTTAGTTGTAATAAAATCTGTGTGCTGGTGTGTGTGTGTGTGTGTGTGTGTGTGTGTTTGACAGTGACCAGATAAAATTGCATTGGGACTAGATGCAGCTCATAGGCTGCCAAGTTCTCTATGCTCTTAAGGAAAATTGTGCTGATTTTGTAAATTTTTATTTTTTGTTTTACAGTTGTCATTCCATAAAAAACAAAAGCTGGAACATCAGACATCTATATCTGGCCTTTCAAGACATCAGCAACCGACATTACAAAACAACAAAAAGAAGTTATGGAAGCCAAGAACAGAGAAATGACTGAGATGCAAATGAAGACAAGTGAAGACTAGATATGTTTGGCTAAATCCAACACTGAACTACTGCTACACTACAACTTCCCCCTTCGCACAGCCTTGCAGCTGGAGTTACACATTTGTAACTATTTGTTGTTCTTGATCCTTATGTATTCCCTAGTATAGGAGATATGTGGGGGCTGTGAAAGTCCTCCAATCCCCATTCACCAGGAAGAAGCCACTGTGATTGTTGGGGGTTCATTTCCTTGTCAATTGGGAAGCAGCTGATTGATGTTCCCATCCACCTCTTGTGCGAGCGATCACTGGTGCAAGGGGGAATTGTGACACTAAGGAAAGGGGATGGGAACATAAGTCAGCTATTTCCTGAATGAGAGAGAATGGACCCTGGTTGATCACAGCATCTGCTGCCCTGTAAATGGGGATTGGGAGGGGCTGGGTCAGAATTCACTGCATAACTCTAACTACAGCAGCTGTCAATTTGTAACTGCCCAATAGGATTCCAGCTACGTTTTTTAAAACTAGGTTTTGGGTGGAGGTAGGGGGTGAAGAACCAGTGACTCTGGATCTGCTGGGTTTAAAGCCCCACATCTTACCTGCCCCACTCAACTGAGCCCTTTAGATACTGATCTGGAGCTGGCCTAAGGAAAATGTTCCTGCCTTTTCCCCTTAGTGGTGGAGATGTCAGTACTGTGCATGTGTATGTAGATCTGTCTCATTGCTCCACTGGTGGAACCTGTTTGGAATATCTCTGTCTACTTGTTACATTCATTTATTTGCATCTGTTCTTTGGCTGTTTGTTCCAAGGAAATAAACGAGTCTTGAGTCATTGCTGGCTTCTAACAATGATTTCACTGGGACCTAAATATTACCCTCACAGTTACATCCAGCCTTTTAAGTCACCAAAAAAGGGACTAAGGGCATAGAGGGAAATAGTAAATTTTGTGCAGCTACTGAACAATGTCTCAGATTCTTTTTGTGACCCGTGATGTAATGCCAGCTTTTGAACAAAGACCTTACCTCCATTTAATACTATAATAATTATTTAATATGTGTAGGAACATTTCCCCCATTAAACACATCTGTGTAATTAGGAAACAACTTTGACCTACAGTATATGCATAAGAGAAAATACTCCCCCCTCAGCCCCCCCGCCGAACTCCTGTTATCCACAGGAAGCTTTGCTGAAGTAATTATTCCTAGAATTTATATTTGCCAGTGGTTACATGGAATATAGACTGACCTCTTGATTTTGCCAGTTCCCACTTTGATAGTTGCTCCCATGAGATGGTGTTGTGTTCTCATCCTCTGCTCTACAGTAGTCAAAATAAGAAGGGGTGAGAAATACATTTCATCTCATTAAGTGGAAAATTTACTTTTCCATGGAGATTATCAGATGGGGGAAAATCAGGGAAGAAAAAAGCATACTCTTGGCAAAGTTGTGCAATTGCGCTGAAGATTTTCAGACGACATCATGCTTATTTAGGACTTAACCCTAGGACTTGACCACATAACACCAATTCTAAAAGATCTTCACTGGCTGCCAACTTGGTTCTGGGTGCAATACAAGGTGTTGTTTATTACCTTTAATGCTCTACATGGCTTGGGCCCAAGTTACTTATGGGAACGCCTCTCCCTACATAATCCGCCCCACACTCTCAGAATATTGAGGAAGAACTTGCTGAATTAAGAACGACCAGACTAGCTTCAACTTCCCTACGATCTTTTACCATAGTCGCTCCTAGATTATGGAGCAGTCTCCCGGAAGAGATCCGTCTTACTACCTCCTTGGAGACACTTAAGAGGGCAGTTAAGATGGATCTCTTCCAGTGAGCATACCCACCCGACTCTGTATGAAATATATCCATCTCTGTGACTAGGATTGGAATACCTTCATCCCCACTGTTGCTTTGATAGTGTGTTTTTAATTGTTAAATGGTTAAATTGTTAAATGTTTACATATTTTATTGAAGAGTTCTGTAGTTGTATATTTATACTTGGTTGTAATCCCGCCTCAGTCCATCTGGGAGAGGTGGGAAAATATAAATAAAACATTTATTTTATTATTTTTTTTAACCCATGAAGATCCAGGAATGCTCCAGCAATAAACCATTCACAAGACTTCCTGTATAGGCAAAACTGAATACACAAATACATGTGTTGGAACTGGTGTATACAAAAATGTGTATGGATTGTCAGAGGTTGGTAGTGCTGGTTGGAGGAATCTGCAGTCTGCAAACCTAATTGGGCTAGGCTCTGATGCAAATTATTTCATCCAGGACCAACTTTTAATCAGACAAATCATTGTACAACTGTCCACATGCCTCCTCTTTCTCTCTCTAAAGTGTATCTGAAGTATTTTCCCTTTGGGATAAAACTGCGTGCTGGTCAATAGAAGTAAGAAGGACATTTGGCTTTACATGCCCCTGAACAACACTTGTGTCCAAGGCCTTGTCACCTTCCCTAACATAAAAAGGTGAGATGATACTGTTTGCTGTGTGCTGGTGACAGAGCAAATTGTAGCCCTTCCAGATGTTGGAGTTAAACATCTATCATGCCTGAACATGCTGGCTAAGGCTGATGGGAACTAGAGTCAACATATGGAGGATCATGCATCCCTCAACTTGTTGGATGAAAATTTGTGCTTTTGTGCATGGCTTCAGAACTTCATGTAGTTAGCAACCACAAATGGTTTTCTGTGGGTTTTCTGGGCTATGTGTCCCCCTTCTGGAAGAGTTGATTCCTGGTGTTTCACTTGCATCTATGATTGGCATCTTCAGAGGATGGTGGCATGGAAGTATGTGGAGTGTGACTTGTGGTAGGAAGGAATTGAAAGCTTCTACAAGAGTTGTAGGGTAGTATTTTTTTTTGAAGCACTAGCATTTCTCTGATACTATTCACCTGTTCAGACACTTTGCAGTTGGACTGTATAACATAATTCCTAGGTTGTAACTAAACATGATAGATAGCAAGACACAGGCTAAGTCCTGCCAAACCCAACAGAGCAGTTGTGGTGGGACGATCTGGGCCTATATCCAGTTGCTTGACCCTAATTAGAGTAAATCCATTGAATTAAAGGCTTTTACATAACCCTTGTTTTCTCTTTCAGCAATTGATTCAATGGGTCTACTCTGATTGACATTAGCATTTGAATTTAGGCCAGGAAGGAATCATGTGAACTTTCCAATATTGTTAAACTGCAACTGCCAGCATTCCTCACCAGTAGCTATGGCTGCTGAAGCTACAGTCCAACATCTGGAGCACTCTTGATTTAGATCCTAAAGTGCAAGGGCCTGAGTGGAGGCAACTGAAAGCCTCTTCATGGTTTTCTCCCACTAAGCCTCCTTAAAAAGCAAATAAACCGACAACCAATTTTCCTTGTGATGGGGTTACTTAGAATCATGGAGCCTCATTGGTTTCTGCAGGATATGTGTAATGCAAGCAAGAGAAGTATTCATTCCTCCCCTCCCTTGTGTGTCTACCCATTCTGCACTTTAAATGTTCCTTTGACCCCTGCTGCTTTGCAGGGATTTGGTGGTAACTAGATCCTGACACATCTTGTCTACTGCTGTCTCCTGCATTTTTGTCTGTCTGCTAAGTGTAATAAAGTTATGGCCTGTTTTCCCCCAGCTTGGTGAGTCATTGCCCCCTTCTGCTCCTCTGCATTACAGAAGGAAAAAACACTCTGATAATAAAGTGAGTATATAATAGGGGGAAACACAGGTTTATCTTTATGCATTGTGGATGGTTTGTTTTCCAATAGGGGCAAAAAATACCTCTGATATTTTCTGCTCATTACTGAGAAGAAATACCATTCAAAATGCATAGCTAGTCAGCACCATGGACAGCAACCTACAGTCTCCAGGATTTCCTTATGAAGCTTTTAGAACTGGATTGTTTTGGTAAAAAACAAAAATAAACCCACCACTCTTAAAAGGCCAAATGTTAAAACATATCTTGTTGCAAATGGACTATATAGGTACCTCTCCATTGATTGTAAGGCACTTTTAATTGGAGGATTCTGACTAAGCATCATCTAGGGTGTTATTTATTTATTTATTTATTGTATTTATATTCCAGCTTTCAGCCAAAAATGCTCCCAGAGCTGTTTAGAAATTGTTAATTTGACAGTTCCTTACCCTCAGGCATACAGTACAGTCTAAATAATGCAGTAAAAAAGGATGGCAGTGGGGGAAAGGATTAACTCCAGCAGATGCAAGCTACTCCTGCAATGGCAGTTGGATCATGGAGTGAGGGTCTCTCATCAGCTGCTGGGCCAAGGTATAATGGCTGCTCCTTTCTCCCTTAAAAGTCAGAGCAATGGTGTTTGAAAAAAAAAACATGGAATGAAGGTTTCTCATCGCTAGACCAAGATACAATAGCTGCTCCTCTCTCCCTTAAAGGCCAGAGCAACAGCAGTTGGAACATGGAGGGGTTCTCACCAATACACATTTATTCCAATACACATTTACCTGAGAAGAGTTAATCCAGATATATAAACCAGAAATCCAGGAAATTTCTCAAGAAATTCTCTCAAGCAATATTGGTTTTGGAGTAAATGCATACACATGCATGACACTCACCAAGCCTCCTTCTGGACACCTAATGGGGTAGATTTTTAGATTACCCCTGCAGGATCAATGCAGAATAACACAGGCTGGGGAGCCTGATAGTGACTCCTCAGACTGTCTGTACTTAGCACACAATGGCCAAGCCATTCCCTTTGTTAAAAAGCAGGGATTTATTTATATATTTTAAAGGACATGCTTGAATCATGATTGTAACATGTGCATTTTGTGATGTGAGTGTTCACATGTGACTTTGTCTATATCATCTATGCACTAATGATGTCCAGGCTGAACTACTTTAATGTATTCTGCCATGGTGAAGGAGAAGAGTGAGCACGCCTCTTCGGACTTTGTTATGGAGATGGGAACCTTCGAAGCTGTTGCCTCAGCGAAGGGCGAGTGCACCTTTTTGGCCACCCTCACCCCCCAAGAGCTCCCCCACATCAGGTGACGCCAGACATGGGGACTCTACTGGCCCCAGGGCCACAGTAACCCTGAAAATCTACAAAAATATCAACCATCAAAACTTGCTGCAGCCTGTGTAGCCAGCTGTGCCTACCACCATGCCCACCATTACTGCCACTTCCTTCCACCCTTCCACTGGCTGCTTGATTGCTTCACCTTGACTTTGGGCCTCTGATCCCCTTCTCACTTGAAATGCCAGCTCCCAACAGCCCTCCTTTAGTTTGGAAAGGAGTTGTGTTGAGTCCCTGGATTGTAGATGCGCAGAGCTCTCCCCCACAGTGAATGCTGAAATGGAGAAGGGAATGGGAGCTTTGAAGAAACTCACTCCTACAAATGTGAGTTTATGGAAGAAATTATTTGTATCCTTGATTTCTGAAAAGAAAACCAGCTTGTTCTTTTACTCATACAACCTCACTTTGGTTTCCTTTTATATCTCTGGGTTCTGTCATCAGGGTTCTGCCTCTTGATGAGAAGGGGCAGAAAAGTGGAGAAAAAGGTGAATTCTGCCCTGTGACAAACCCCAGTATTTTGACATAGCTCAACAGTGCTCCCTACAGCATCTAGTGTATTTGACAAGCTGACAATCATCTTGAAGAAACATACTTCCTGGGCTTTGTCTTTGAATATGAATCTCAGAAGCTTTCGTCTTCAAACAGCCCTTCCGGTTTCACCTGGGCAGCTCTTTGAGATGCAAGTTAAGGATGTAAAGCACATAATTAGTTTTCTGGTTTGTTAGAAAAATTAGACATGGAAGATATCACATGACTGTATGAGATAATAGCTACTCTCTGCAAATAGGCTTTCTTGCTTTTTTTTAAAAAAAATTGGAGCACAAATTTTTTTTTTGCAGGAGTTGTCCTAATAACATTTAATTACAGATCAATAAACTCTGTGTAAGTTCTCCACAATAAACTCTGCAAGTTCTAGAACCCAAGACTATACTGAAGAAGGCAACATGTAACCAGGTAAGTTAAGTGATTGTCTACTTCCCTTATTTTCTTTCCACACCTCATATAGTAGTTTCTATATAGGAACATTGGACTGTGTTATCTCAAAAGAGAATTTCTCATGAAATATTCCCATATGAAGGATCACTAGGTTTCAGTATTACTGCTTGTGGGTTTGTTTATTTGGAACTTCATCAGGGTTTTTGTTAAGTGTGGTCTTTCTGGACTTTTGGCAAGAAAAGCCAAACCATGGTTTTTTTCCATTTACAATTGGGCTGGTATAAAGGAAAAAGATGGACCTTGACAAAAGAACTCTGAAATTTCATGAACAAACCAGAGTGTGTCTAAAGGTTCATTCAGACTGGTGGCAGTATTATTTTAGGAAACTTCTTGTAGTAAAGCATTCCACTGTAGGGATCCACAAACCTGCCCACAATATCTCATGAAGTTCTTATTTCTTCAGCTTTCTTTGCTGTCATCAGGCATGGAAGTATGTTTTTATTTATGCTCCTTGATTTTGTACTTTTTTAAAAAAAAATGTTCTATGTGATCAAGCATCAAGTGTAGCAGTGTGTTTTGACTATTAGATTAATACTGCAGGTGACTAGGATTTGAATGGAAATCTATGGGTGATTTTGTGCAAGCCACACCCTTTCAGCCTTAGGGGAAGCAAATGGCAAACCTCCTCCAAATAAATCTTGCTATAGATTGGAGTTGACCTGAAGGTACATAACAACAGTGGCCAAAATTCTGTTGGGTAGTTATAAGAACGTAATCTATAGTTATGCATTTGTAACTGCTACATATTCACAATCCTTATGTAGCAATAGCAAGTACATTTCTATACCTCTTTTTCAGTACATTTAAGCACTCCCTAAGCAGCTTACAATGTGTAAGCTAATTGCCCCCAACAAACTGGGTACTCATTTTAGCAATCTCGGAGGTATGCCAGGCTGAGTCGACCCTGAGCCCCTGGCTCATATTGAACTCACAACCTTGTGGTTTGTAAGTGAGTGGCTGCAGTACAGGCATTTAACCATTGCACCAACAGGGCTCCTATGTAGTCCCTTGTTTAGGGGCTATTTAGGGACTGTGAATGCTCTCCAAACTTATCTTACCAGTAAGCAGCCCGTAGGATCAATGGGGGTCTGTTCCCCTGCCAAATGAGAAGTGGCTGCCTGATGTCCCCTTCCCACGTGATCTCTAGCACAAGTAGGATTTGTCACAGTGGTCCTTTTTCTGCCTGTTGTGCCAGAGATCACTGATGGGACGGGGTGCAAAAATTCGGCATCTGCTTCTCAACTGAGAGGGGGAATAGACCCCTCCCTTTACCCTGATGTCTACTTACTGATAAATGAGGTTTTGGAAAGGAATATGGCTGGAGTCCACTATGTAACACTGTAGTTATAGTGCTATATAGTATGTAATGATCATATAGGAATCTGCAGTGTGTGAATAGATTATCACAAGAAATGTTGCAGAAAGTGTTAAACAAACCACTATAAGACAATCAGACTAAAAGGGAAAAGAAATCATTTGAATCAGAATCCAAAGATTTTTTTAATTAAGAATATTAAGATATGTCAGTATCTTCTCTTTTAAGATCTTGAATCAATTCATTTTCTCCATGTTTGTTTCCTCCCTGTTTCCATTTTTTATGCAGCTACCCAAAAGCAAATATAGCCAAGCATGTTAAATGATCTGAGGAAGCATGGAGAGCAGAGCAGGATGATTTCATTGGGCATATGAGAAGATAGAAATACAATAACTTGGAAACCAATTGAGCAAACAAGAAGAACAAAACAAAACAAAACAAAACAAAACAAAACAAAACATGAGTGGATGCTTGCCCAGGACTCTACAAACTGACTGAAATGTGCCTAGATGATATTCATTAGGGCAGCTGTTCTAGCAAAATATCAGAGTTATGAACTTGTTTGAACCATAGAAAAACAAATATATTTATTCCATCATGAATTTGAATGCCATTTTCAGGGTTCTATTCTGAAGGGTTCCAAAGCATCCTCACATGCCCCAATTCAATATGAGATGTCTTCTCATTGAAAGTAAATGTGCATATAGATTCACATCTGCATTCATATCAACAGCATTCAGGTCTATGCCAGCACAGATGTTCTCTGAAACTCAAGTCGGGTAACCAATTTAAGTTTGTTCTCATTCATGGGATGTGCCTACTGCTTTGCTTCGGATGAGAGGGATGTTTTGTTTTAGGGCATTTAATTGCCTTCCACTAAAAACAACAACAGAGCCTTCCTTCTCTATTACACTGCTGCCATTTCGCCTTGAAAATTACTCACCCTTCTGTACAGGTATAATTATGTACTCTTAGACTGACACACAATCTACTTTTTATGTTTGCTTTTCTGACAGAGGGAGAAGTATTTTCCCCCATTTGTCATGACATTATAATGCTTTTTAATAGCACATTGACTGTTTGATATTAAAACTGTTGATTTTTCCCTTCCTTTCTTGGCAGCAGAGTGAAACATAGTACATTTTTTGTTTGTTTGGTTCAAGGTGATTCCCATCAGTTTCCCATCCAACCATGTCAGAGAAATGTTTTGGCTCTAATAACAGTTATGCAAACATTTTATTCACTGAACTACAGAAATCTACATCTTAAAAAGGAGTATCTGCAACAGTTTAAATGCCTGGTCTTCTTGACATGTCTTTAAAAATAATTCCTTCAGGATGTCCATCAATATTTGCACAAGAGCTCGGGTTTATTAATGCTTATTAAATTGCTCTGTTCTTATGCATAGCTGGGCAGATGGGAGATTTGGGGTGGCCTGTTTGGTAGATTTCTAAAAAAATTGCAACTGGTAAGCAAAGATTTTGAACTTGAATGGATGTGCTTTTGGAAAGAAGGAAGGAAGGAAGGAAGGAAGGAAGGAAAGAAAGAAAGAAAGAAAGAGAAAGAAGACACTCAGAATCTAAGCACAAATCTAGGACAATATCATATGTGTGGCTATGATTCTTGTAATCAGATATGTTTTGAAAATATTCTCTTTTCAAAAATATTTATATATTATAGCCAAGCATGTTAAATGATTTGAGGAAGCATTGAGCATTTTATATATTTTTGAAATATCACCCCCCCCCCCCCTTTCAATGAGTTCAAGGTGGAACCCATAGTCCTTCTTTTTATTCTCACAAGTTAGGCTTAAATACACGCTACATTTAAACTACGGCCTGGGACAGACTGCTCCAAAAGGGTGGCCTGCCGGCAGCCTATTTTCCTCCACAGGGACAGTGCAGCCCCCAAACAGCACGCCATCACTGCAGAAGAAAAAGGTATTTTCAGGTTCTTTTTTGGGTGATGTAATAATGTTGCGAATGCTCCACTGGTGCACTCACGACGTAAGCGCTGCACAGCACTGTGCGTACGCTGCACAGCGCTTACATCACAATGGCGGTGCCCCTATGGATGGGATGCCACCATTGTTATGCTGCCACTGCATAACAGTGTTGCTGCACGGTCCCTAACCCTAGTATTGGTGCTGGTACACCCCTTGTTGGCAGTGTGTACTGGGCCTATGTTTGAGTTTAGAGATACTATTTTTCTTTAACATCCAAGTAAGTGCACATGCTCATTATTTGGATT
Source organism: Sceloporus undulatus (assembly GCF_019175285.1). NCBI lineage: Eukaryota > Metazoa > Chordata > Lepidosauria > Squamata > Phrynosomatidae > Sceloporus > Sceloporus undulatus. The sequence goes on along the minus strand of NC_056524.1, from coordinate 105,183,555 downwards.
GGGACCATGATGCATATGCAGATGAGATTTGATTTTCTCTCTCATATATATAAGAACAATCTATTAATGCTCATGGAGTTAATATCACTTTTCTTTGTCATCAGAGATTGGGGGAATTTTAAAAAATGTTTTATTGAAATAAAATTGGCTGGAAGAAAGAAGGTGTCAGCATCACCTGCCCATGTATGATAGTCTTTATCCAAACAGGACTGCACTTGAATGTAAAAAAGAAAATCATCCTAAACCTCATGCTACATATTTAACCTAGGTTTACAGGCTGAGTTTGTTTTGAACCTTAAGCATAGGCCACTATTCTAGTCTCTAACACACTGTCTCACATTACTGGGGTCCTTTCATGTGACACAGGCTGCATCTACACTATAGAATGAATACAGTTTACACTGTTTTAACTGCCATGGCTGAATGCTATGGAATTCTGGGATTTGTAGCTTTCTGAGATATTTAGTCTTCTCTGTTAGAGAGTTCTGCTGCTACAACAGAACCCCAGGTTTCGACAGGATGGGGACAGGGCACTTAAAATGATGTTAAGGTGCATTAATTCTGCAATGTGGCAGAAGCCACAGCTTTACTGTCACTTTAAAGTGCCATGGAAACATCCTATGGAATCCTGTGTCTCTGGCTGAGAATTCTAAATTCCCTGCCCTAAACTTAAAATCCCAGGATTCTACAGGATGTTGCCATGGCAAGTATAATTATAACATATAACTGTGTAATGTGAAAGGGGGTCCCCATTTCTGGGTCAGATTTAGTGGCATAACAAAACTTGATCATAGAAGTTGGGAGGAGGATCAAGGCTGGAGGCCAATGTTTAAATGGTTAATATCCACTGGGAGATCTTTGCTCCATGAGTCAAAGCCCATGGGTTTATAGCGCCTTTTCCTGTGAATTCATTGGGTATTGAACTTGTGCAAGTGAAAGGACAATTGAGTTGCATAAAGTACTGTAGAGCATCGAGGGGTCACAGGATTGGAATGGCAGGACTTTTTGATGAACAGAGATGATGATATATCTACCACATTGGCCCACTCCCAGGCTTCCATTGTGGTGGTAAAGAGATGACTTTCAGAACACTAATGTCTTAATGCCAGGTATCTTTACTGTTATGCAAAGTGTTTTATGATGGCCTGGTATTAAGGGGGCAATTAACACCCACTAACTTCAGAAAGAGAGCCAGTGTGGTGTAGTAGTTTGAGTGCTGGACTAGGACACTGGAACACTAGTGTTCAAATTTCCATTCATCCATGGAAACCTACTGGGTGACCTCAGGCAAGACACACACTCTCAGGTTCAAAGGAAAGCATTGGAGACCACAATCTGAACAAATTCTGCCAAGAAACCCCCATGATAGGTTATCTTAAGATGGCCATAAGTCAGAAATGACTTTAGTAAAGACCTGGAGGCAGTGGCATTGCTACCCCTGGTGTCACCCAGTGCAAGGGGCAGGGCTACTAGGGAGCAGGGCCAAAAATCATGCTAACTCCTCCACCATGGTGTTGATGGCCTCCTCATGAGGAGACTGCTTCAGGGAAACAGGATCAGTGACGCTTGACCTTTTTCCTGTGGTGGTGACGGCTCTTTGTGAGGAGCCACTGTCATAGTGGGGAAGTGGGTTTGGGTGCCTTCAGCCTTCTTATTCTCAGTGGTGGTAGCTCCTTGTGAGGAACCGCCACAGCCATGGGGAAGCAAGGTCAGGGGCACACACCGCTCTCCCAATAGGAGGATGGCCCAATCAGGTGTCATTCCTCTCCTGGTGTGTCACCCAGTGCAGGCTGCATCACTGCACCCCCTTGTGATGCTACTGCCTGGAGGACCCCCCCTCCTGCAGCTAGAACTAATTTGTTGATACAGGTCATTATGGATACATACATTCTTGAGGAGTATTGTGAAGAACACACCCACATCAAAGATTACCACTATATTGTGGAGGAAAATGAAAAAAAAAAAATTCCCAGGGGAATATACTAACTAATTGCAAAGTAGAGTCTCTTCATATTTTCCTCCTGGGTGCCTGATCATCTCTGCCCCTCTGCTGCTGGGCTAGAGGCCTGCTGGGACAAGTGAGCTCAAAAGAATAATGCAGGGAGGGTAGGGAAGGAAGGTGCTAGATTATCTCTGCTCTCTTGCCACACTGGAGGCTTGCTGGATTAAGAGTGCCCAAAAGAAGAGCACCAGGAGGGCCAGGAGGGAGGGTGTTGGATCATTTCTGCACTCCTCTATTGCTGTGATAGAGGCCTGTTGTGCTGAGAGAGCCCTTCTGGGCTGAGAGAGCCCAGAAGAGCACCGGGAGGGAGGTGCCTGATTATCTCCACCTCCTCCACTTCTGCTGATAAAACATCAGCCACTCCTGCTGCTGACAAGCAGTACAGCCAAAAGGCAGCCACTGCAAATGAGAAACTAAAGCGGGGGAGGATGATGGGAACAAGAACAAGAAGGAAGGAAAAAAGGATGGATGGACTGGTGGTAACCGCAGGACTGGAGGGAAAATAAGGAGAGGGAGACTTGAAGGAGAAGCAACTCAGCTAAGAACAATGAGAAGTATGAAACAGAGTGACAAACAGCTAACGTGCAGCAGCAGTAGTGGTGGATGCCACTGATGTTGAGAAAACAGCAATGATACCATAGCTAACACATGTTAGCACTGCATGCATGGAGACAAAGGTGAACCTCCTTGTGAGATCCTCTCACCAAGGTGAGACGATATGATGAGACAGCCCCGAATAAAACAAAAGGCAGGAATATAACACAAACTGAGAGAAAGGAATAACCGTGAGAAATCACAATAGAGAGATGATCAAGGGCACAGAAAAACTAAAAAAGATGAGAAGTATCTTCAAGCAGCATATTCAACAATGCAAACATTGTCTGAAGCAGCACTATACATATTATAGGAATGTGGAATGTGGAAAGCATGAGCCGGGGAAGCTAGGCATAGTGAAAAAGGAAATGGAATGCATAAACATAGCAATCCTAGGGATGAGCAAGTTAAAATGCACAAAAATGGGTCATTCTGACCCAGATAACTACACAGTGTTCTTTCTCCTCGTGAAATGGAAAGACACAAAGAAACTGAGTGGCTTTCATACTAAGGAGAGATGCAAAAGTAGTCAAAAGAGACAATGCAAAGTCAGACTAAATCATGTCAATAAGGCTTCAAGGAAAACCTATAAATATTACAATAATCCAAGTATATGCACCAACCACAGAGGCAAAGGCAGAATAAATTGAAAGATTCTATGAAAGAATACAGGAAGAAATTTGACAACATACCAACACAAGAATTTCACCTAATAATAGGCAACTGGAATGCTAAAGCAGGCAAAAAAGAAGAATAAAAAAACAGTAGGAAGATTTGCACTAGGTATAACAAATGAAGCAGGACAACATCTGATAAAAATTTGCAAGGCCAATAACCTATTCATTACATACACCTTTTTCATGAAACCAGAGAGGAGACTTTACACATGGACATCACCAGATGATCAATACAAAAATATGATAGACTATATAATTGGAAGCATAAGATGGAGAAACGTATTCTTGTGACCAAAACTAGATCAGGTGCTGACTGTGGTATAGATCATGAACTACATATATTTAAAATTAGAGCAAAGCTGAAGAAGAAAACAAAAACAGTTATCATACCTAAATATGATCTTAATAATATCTCAACAGAATTTACTGACAATGTAAGAAATGTATTTGCACTTTTAAGCATAATGGACCAAGAACCAGAAGAACTATGGGCAGACAAGACATGATTAAGGAAGAATGCAGAAAGACACTATTGGAGGCCAAAAAGAGAGAAGAAACAATGGATACCACATGAAATGCTTCAAATAGTAAAGGAGAGAAGAGAAGCAAAAGAAAAGCGAGATAGGAACAAAACCAGAACAATGAATGCAACTGTACAATGACTAGTATGCAAGGATAAAGAGAACTACTACACAATCAATTCAGAGAAACAGAAGACAAAAAAAAAAAAAAAAAAAGGAAGAACAAGAAACCTTTTCCACAAGATCCAGGAACTCAAAGGGAAGTTCAAATCAAGAGCTGAGATGCTCTATGACTAAAAGAACATATACAAGATCAAGAAGAAATAAAAGATGTTGTATGCAGTACACAGAAGTGCTATATAAAAGAGATACAAAAATGAATGAAACATAGAATGAGAAACCATACAAAGATGAACCCCAAATTCTAAAAAGCGAGGAGGAAGCTGCAAGAAGAGAAACTGGGAAAAATAAATAACTAGAAACAGATGATATTCCAACTGAACTGGTACAATGCATACAGACAGAATCAACTCCAGTGTTAACTAAAATATGCCAACAAATACAGAAAACAAAATGCTGGTCACTAGACTGGAAATGCTCAACATACATCCCCGGCCACAAAAAAGGACAGACAAAAGACTTCAGCAAGTATAAGACCAGAGCATTAATTTCCCACACAAGCACAGCTAAGGAAGAGGCACTGGGGACCACACAGCAAACACATGATGACTAATGGAACACACCTAGGAATTTCAAAAGAAAACCAGCATGTCCTTTATAGACTATAGCCTTTGACTGAATAGAACATGAAAAATTATGGTATGTGCTTAAAGACACGTGAATGATACTACATATGATAGTTCTGATAAGAGATCTGTACTTAGGATATGAGACTACTGTTAGAACAGAATATGGAGAAACAGAATGGTTCAATTGGCAAACGGGTCAGGCAAGGCTGAATTCTATCACCCTATTTGTTCAACCCGTATGCAGAAATATCATATAAGACTCAGAAGAAGAAGGAGTGAAGATAGGAGGAAGGAATATCAATAATCTAAGATATGTGGATGACACTATACTACTAACAGAAAAATCACAGATCTGGAACAGTTACTAAGGAAGATCAAAGAAGAAAGTGCAAGGACAGGCTTACTGCTGAACATACACTCATCCTTCCATGTTAGTGGCTTTGACTTCTTGCGGATTTGATTATTCACGGATTTTATTAATATGTTCTCTCTCGGAATATCTAAGTCCTCGAGTTCAACTCTATGTTCAACTTTAACTAAAAAGTTGCACGGAAGGACCTCCAGTAAAATTCTGTTGTCAATGTCTGGCAGATGTTGACCACAGAGTTGTACTGGAGGACCTAGAGAGTCCCAGAGAGGTGTTCTCTCAGGAAAAAAAAATATTTTTGTTATTTGTGGTTTTTCCATATTCATGGGGGTCCTGTGACCCTAACCTCAGTGAATATGGAGTGTAGTTAAAGATGTCCTGTACCTTGGATCAAACACTGGTCAGAATGGAGACTGCAGTCAAGAAATCAGAAGAAGACTAGGAATGGGAAGGGCAACCATGGAAGGTAAGATCCTGAAGTGTAAAGATAAACAACTGAGCACTAAAGTTAGGATAATCCAATCCCTATTACCATGTAAGGATGTGAGAGGTGGATAGTGAAGAAGATGCACAGGAAGAAAATAAATTCATTTGAGATGTGGTGCTGGAGAACAGTACTGAGGATACCATGGTCTGCCAAAAGGACAAACAAATGAATACTGGAAGAGATCAAACCTGAACTCTCCCAGGGAGTCAAGATGATCAAACTGAGGCTGTCGTACTTTGGCCACATCATGAGAAGACATAATGCTAGGGAAGATAGAAGGTATTAGAAAGAGAGGAAGACTGCATTCCAGATGGATAGACTCAATCAGGGATGTCACAAGCCTGAATTTGCAGGACCTAAGCAGAGCAGTGGAAGACAGGGTTTTTTTGGAGATGTCTCATCCACAAGGTCACTGTGAGTAGGGGTTAACTTAAAGGCAGTTAACAACAACAATTATTCATATATTCAAAATGAAAAAAGAACATCAAGAAGAATAATGTTCATAGATGTCACAGAAGAAAACATAAAGCAAGCTAGAAACAGTGAAAAGTGGCTTTCCTTTGGGGGAAATATGTGAAAGCAGTGGGTACAGGCCCAGACCAAGGCATTTTATAGCCTGAAGCAGGGCATCAAATTACCCCCCTTCTATTGTATAGTATTGGACAGTATGAAAGAGTTCATTTTTCACTTATTTTTGCAGATGAGGATGAAAAAATACAAATGTTTCCTTATCACTGGCTGAGATTACATGAATTTCTGAGCGTTTTTTAATGATTTTTCACGTTTCTGGACCTTTTATACACAATTTTCATAAAGTTCTTTTTTCCCACTGAAAAACTCAATGGTCAAGATCCTGGCTCAATATATGTAACTACAATACATCTTGCATCCAACTCCCCACAACCCAAATATTTCTTGGACAGAGTATCCCCCCCCCCCCATGATTATGTTCTCTGGAGATCCCTGAGAATGGTGTTATTGCCCTGTATCCAACTATAGTCCAGCTATAGTCTAATAGTTGGATTCTTATTTGATACCCCCATCTCCCCACTGGTCTGGAAATGGTTGTGTAGAATGGGAGAAATAGGGTTGAGAAAAATGGGTTGGGAGGGGGTTGGTAGTTGTTCTATTGGTAAGGATTCTGACCTCCATAAGGACCCAAGATAGTAAGTTATAGTGGTGTACATACAACAACTTCATAACTGACTAACAAAATGGTGTAAGTCCACCATTATAACACCCTAGTAGGATGCTAGTCAGCATTTCTGATTTCAGAAAACTTGGGTGTTTGTGTGTGTGTGTGTGTTTAAAATAGATTTTTGGACAAAATATGTTTTTGTGCAAAATGTCACAGTTTTTGGATGAGGTTTCTCAACATATCAAGATACCCGTTCTCATCAAGTCTTAGAAAATATCCATTATAGCACTACATTGCACTCAAAGACCAGTTTTAGCATTTGGACATCTATGACAAAACCATGCAGAAGTGCCTCTTGTCTTGGAACTTAGAATAAAACATAAAGCAAATTAATGTGTTTAACAATAGAATTCCCTGCTCTTTCATCATAATAGCCAAAATCTGCTGACTGGAGCAAGTGTCCCACTGTCCCTAATGGTAGAACCAGCCCTGAGTGAAAGTGACAACAATATATTCTGTTAAGCATTCTTGAGAGTTCATTTCTTCCTCCTAACTGGTTTTTCCAATTCCATTTCTTGAGTGGATGGAGAAGGGGGAATTGCCTCTTGACATTCTTGGGCATACACATTTTCATATTTCTTTAGACTCAGCACACTGACACTGTCTCCCTCTTTTCATGCTGTGATGCTGTTTTGGCTTACACACTGTAAGGACAGATATTCTGTGAATTGACATAAAGGCATGTTTTTATGGCTATTTTTCTTTGTTGGTCTTTAATTTTAAGGAAGAGTAATGAAGATTTCAAAAAATGTATTCCATAACAACTCTCCCCTCTGATTTACATGTCTCCCTCCCCTTATGAAATGTGCAAAGAAATCAGCATTTCTGAAGGAAATGCCAATGGAATAAAACAATTTTTCCCAGCCTCTACAGTCTTTGTTCATTTCTTTCCTTGGAGGAGATAGCTTGGCTTTCAATGGAGTCTTTTGCATTGTTTTGCAATGTGACATTTGAAAGTCCCATTCTCATGCAAATCGGCCCAATAGGAACATCTGCACACTTACAGGATGCCATCAGTTCAATGAGCTGAGGACTCCAGAGCCCAGGGGGGTAAAGAGATCAAATAGAAAACAGATGTCTGGGTGTTTTCTATAGTGCAGGGCCAGAGCAGTGAGGGTGATGGAGGGGAATGTGGCTGCGGGGGGGGGGGGGGGGAGGAAGACTCCGAGATGGATTAAGTTGGATGTGGGTGGAGTTACCCTGAAGTTTTGTTGAAATGACCAAAATGAAAATGACAAAGAATATGAAATGCAGATGTCTCTACGGGTGTTTTCCCACTATATATGGTGGAATCCTGTACCACTACTGAATCCGACTTTAGAAGCTATATAGGAACCATGAAAGCACCCCTCCCCCATCTTCACTTACCAGGCAGCTGCTGCTGCAATCAATGGGATTCCATTTCCTTTCATTCAAGAAGCAGTTGGGTACCATTCCTGCACTATTCCTTGTTGAGTGATCAGTGGGGAGAGGAACTGCTATAGGGACCCTGTTTCTGCCTGTTGCAATGGGGATTGCTCATGAGATGGTGTGGAAATTTTAGACAGCTGCTTCCTGAACAATCAGTAACAGACCCTCATCACTTGCAGTGACTGCTTCCGGGTAAGTGAGGATGGGGAGGGTTTGCATCAGATTTCAATGCATCATATTGTAACCGTGATGCTTATACATACATAAAGAACATGCATGATCCCAGTTGTAATTAGATCAGTCTCGTACCACTTTAACTGCCTGTATTCCCTCCAATGAAATCTTGGGTTTTACAGTTTGATAAGGAACATATCTTTCCAAGAAACCCCCATGATAGGTTTGCCTTAGGCGTCACCATAAATAAGAGGTGACTTGAAGGAACACAACAACAACAACAACAACAACAACAACAACAACAACATGGACTTAGAAATCAGTGGTGCCCTCCCTTGACCTCCAAATCCCTAGGCACTCTGAAAAGATGGACTGCGGATTAAGTAAGAGAAGTTTGGGAACTGAAGTTCAGAGGAGTGGACTAGACCTCTGTAGCAGAAAAGTCTGGGTAGTACACCAAACTACAAATCTTGGATTCTGTAGGATGGGAGCTTGGCAGTTAATGTGATATATTGCTACAACTGTGTAGTATGGCTGCATTCTGGGTATTTATATAGAGAAATGTTGCTGGGAGTGGAGACTGAGAAGGCTCTGGAATGCGGGATATTAAGGGAGTGTGGATGGAGTTACACTGAAGCTCTGAATAAATGACCAAAATGAAAATGACAAGGAAAAAGCAGATATCTGAGGTATTGAAAAACATGAAAATATGACAGTAAATCTATCAAGATCAGGACTACACACATTTTTCTGGTGTTCTGCCATGTTATTTTCTGTTCAGACATGTTTTCCAGATTTCATTTATTGCACGCTAAAACTGCCCACTAACCAGAATTCTATAGGAAGTGTGTGTTAAATAATAGTATAAAACAATGTCTAAAGAAGCAAATTATAGCATTGAAATAAAACCCAGCAACAGAGAACATTTCAACTACTTTGATCTGTGTTGTCTTTTAAGTTGGACCTTTCAAAAAGACAGTATCAGCCTTTAGGTGTGACCTATGGAGCTCCAAAAATGTATGTAGGTGTTGCCCTGGCAGTTGTAATTATCTGTGGGATAATGGCCTTAAAAAGTAAAATAATTTTGTCCCCCTCTTCCACCGTCACAGTCAATTCAAGTAATGGGGTAAAACTGTCAGAGTTTATTCGATGTATAAAGAGATTTCAGGCCTATTTAAATTTCTGAATTAGCTGTAACACAACAAATACTGCATATAGAAGGCATATAGATCGTTATAGAAAGCAGACTTAAGATTTCAGGAAAAATATCTTACTGACTTGCATTATTGTTAAGTTTCTTTGTACTGCACTCACTGTACTGCCACTACACTGTTATGAAATCAGTTTGCTCTCCTCTATTTCAGCTGTGAATCAATCTGAGATACAGCTACATAAACATCGCACCATATATGTTATTTACAGGAAAGGCTGGAGGATTCTGCTGTTATTACATTCAAATATCACCCACTAGTTAGACAAAACTGATGTATAAATAGTGGTTTTCTCAGACATCTGAGAATTTTGCAAGAAGAGGATAGGTTGCACATATTAGTAAAACAGGTAACATAGTGCCTCCTGCTGACCATATAGGCAAGCTAACATATTCCATTCCATAAAAGACAAGTGAAAAAAAGTCTGTATAGTTTAAGACAACAATCTCCAAATGTTGTTGGATTGCAAGTTCCAGCAGCCTTAGCCAGCAAAGCCAATGATGTGCAAAGGTGAGAATTATAATCCAACATCATGGAGGGCTACATGATTGGTTTATGGTAATGGCATCTTGAGCCTAAACCTGCTTTTAAGTATGCCCCATGACTTCACATGGAAAATTTCAGTCCAGGTTAGTGAAGTTGCAATCCTATGCATCCTTAATATGGGAATAAATCCTGTTGAACAGAGCAGGAATTTCTTCCAAATAATCAGACATTGGACTGCACTATAAGAAGACAAAACAGAATTTGCATTTACACACCACAGACAGTGTTCCATTTGAGGTAATGATGCATGTGTGGCATGTGGTATGTCTGTATGGGAGAGATACATGAGAGAGTGTAGTGGTGAATTGACAGCACTCTGTCATGTGCATGCTAGAAAACATGTCTGCAAACTCTTAATCTCTTATAATGTTAAATGTCCAAAAGGGTATTTATTATTTTTTGAGGTTGAAGCAGATCTAACGAAAGTTACTTTTTGGGCTAACAGTCCCAGAATCCTTCACCCACATAGTTGCATGTGGCTTTCTACTTTTTTCTTTCTACGAGATGAAATAATTAGACTTTTTGTATATTTTAGATGATGTTTTTGGTTTCTGCATTTTGGATTTTTTTGCAAAAAAATTCATTTGTATCAAAACAAACAAACAAACAAACAAAAACCTGGCACAGAAAACACTATGATATGTGTAAAGTATCATGTGTAAATTTTGTAACTTCCCCTAAACATACACAAATAAGTTCATTAATAAAGGATTTTTTCACAATTTAGTCTTCAAAATGCAAGAAATCTTGTGAGAAAATCAGTTGACTTTTTTTATGTATCAAGATATCCTTTTTTGTTAATATTAAAACATTTTCTATACATACTTAGATCAATTCTGTAATATTAAAACAACAGTCATCCTGCCTTTGGAAAACCACTGTAGTAGATAAAAGAGTGAATTAAAAAAAAAAAAACACAGCTATTTAATGTCAGGGATGATGGGAGTTGTAGCTCTTCACCTCTGGCTTGAACTCACCACCTGGTTGTGCACCGCGCTGACCAGTTTTGGCCAGTGGTTATAGCTTAGCAGAGTTACAGAGAATAGGCTGAAGATCCTGACAAACTCTCCAAGCCTTCTCACTCTTGCTTCCACAAAAGTCTTCACCCTTCTTCAGGATCCAGCTGGCTCTTGTAGCTTCACCCAAGACACCAGACAACTCAGTAGTCTTAAATAAAAGATCTACTTTATTCTACTATATACAGCTCCAAAACTATCCAACACAACAATACTCTACTCCTCACTATCCACTACTACTACCCACTCTACAACCCACAAAATACATTGGGATGCATAGTCATTATTATAGTCAATGCATGGTACCACCCACTGTTGTCTGTTTCCACCCAGTAGGCGTGTACATCATTCTCATTGGTTCTCTTGGTTCATCCTACAATTAATGATTTCATCATCTCAGCCTTGACCACTTAACAATTGTCAGGTGTGTCCAATTATTCACTTTACATTTCTTGTCCTTGGCATTTAGGACCTGTTAATTGTATTACCATTTACACCTGTGTGGTTCCCACTTGGCTTCTGCTGAGTCACCCTGACTCTCACATACATGTTTTATTTCATATACTGTATAACCCATGTTGCTTTTTCCTTAACAGAACATTGCTCCTCCCCCGATTCGGACACCCTTGTCATTCCCATTAGTTTGCTGCGGATCCGACATGGCAGCTGCAAACAAAGTCTTTGGAAAAGTGGTGTCAGAATAACCCAGGTTATCCACCGCTGATTCGGGTTTTAGCTAGAGAAATCAATCAAAGTTGGATTGAACGCGGATTCAAATGGGAATGATTTTCCTTAAACAAGGATCGAACACGAGTTCAAATGGGAACGATGCTCCTATAATCCGATTCTTAATTCGATTTATAGCCCAGTGGGAGTGGGGCCCTGTGCTTACTGGATTATGCTGTTTCACTTAGAGCAATTAAAAGCTCTGATTGCATCTGCACTGCAGAAATAATGCAGTTTGACACCACTTTAACTGTTATGGCTCCATCCTACAGAACCTGGAATGTATAGTTTTGTGAGACACCAGAGCTCTCTGATTATCTCCAAATCATCCAATGATCTACTAGAAAAACTACAAATTCCAGAATTCCCAAGCATTGATCAATGGCAGTTAAAGTGATGTCAAACTGCATTATTTATTCAGTGCAGATGCAGCCTAATATATCTATATTTACTAGGAAACATGCTCCATAGTGGCATTTGCTTCTAACTGAGTGTACCTAGGAGTGGAGTCCTCTGCCCTCAGATGAATGGATATTATTAATGTCTGTATAAATATGACTGGAATCTAGGTAGAAGAGCAATTCATTAAAATCACTCCAGCCATTAAAAGACAGCCTAAACAAGGGGAAATTAACTGTGCTGGTGGAAAATATTCATCTTTTGCCAGGTCTCTACGTCATAAATGCGTAGTTAGGACAAACATTTTAAGTACTGTGAAAAGTTCAAAATGAACAGTGTAGAATTTCCTTTAAAATGCCACTCTTGAGTATGATCTGGCCTTCATCTACCTGGATTGCACTGATTTCCTATCTTTCATTCTGCTCTAACACCTCTTTTTATTTACTCCTTACCCTATTTATGGCCTTAATGACTCAATACTACCTGAAAACATTCAGGGTAGCTGTGTTGGTGTTCTGGCCATGCAAAAGATATCTGCAAAAGATATCCTCCCCATCATACCATCTTTACTAAGGACTGAAACAACATGCAGGTATCTGACTAACATCTCCAATTGTTTTTTTCCTCCTGTTTGGTTTGTAACATCTTGCCTGACAAAGAAGCCCATGGAGTTTCAAAAGCTTGCAGCAAGTATATTGTGCATATCGGTTGGCCAATAAAAGGTAGCACTAATGGATTTTTGTTTGAATCAAT
>NC_056524.1:105138772-105170700 GCF_019175285.1 Sceloporus undulatus | reverse complement strand
CTCAGCAGAAGCCAATGAGACACACACAGGTGTAAATGGTAATACAATTAACAAATCCTAACGCCAAGGACAGAAGATGTAAAGTGGATAATTGACACACCTGACAAATGGTTAAGTGGTCAAGGCTGGAGATGATGAAATCATTAATTGTAGATGAACCAAGAGAACCATGAGAATGATGTACACGCCTACGGGGGGGAAAACAGACAACAGTGGGTGGTACCATGCATTGACTATAATAATGACTATACATCCCAATGTATTTGTGGGTTGTAGTAGTGGAGTGAGGAGTAGAGGATTGTGGTATATTGGATTGTGTTGGATAGTTTGGGAGCTGTATATCAGTAGAAAAAGTAGATCTTTTATTTAAGACTACTAAGTTGTCTGGTGTCTTGGGTGAAGCTACAAGAACCAGCTGATCCTGAAGAAGGGTGAAGACTTCTGTGGAAGCAAGAGTGAGAAGGCTTGGAGAGTTTGTCAGGAGCTCAGCCTATCTCTGTAACTCTGCTAAGCTATAACCACGGCCAAAAACGGTCAGCGCGGTGCACACCAGGTGGTGAGTTCAAGCCAGAGGTGAAGAGCTCAACTCCCATCATCCCTGACATAAATAGCTGTGTTTTTTTTTATTAATCACTCTTTTATCTACTACAGGTTTTCCAAAGGCAGGATGAACTGTTGTTTTACCATTACAGAATTGATCTAAGTATGTATAGAAAATGTTTTAATAAACAAAAAGATATCTTGAATACAAAAAAAGCAACTGATTTTCTCACAAGATTCTTGCATTTTGGGAAGACTAAAGTGTGAAAAATACCTTATTAATAACTTATTTGTGTATGTTTAGGGGACGTTACAAAATTTACACATGATACTTTACACATATCATAGGTTTTCTGTGGCCAGGTTTTTGTTTGTTGTTTGTTTGTTTGAACAAATGAATTTTTGGCAAAAAATCCAAAATGCAGAAACCAAAAACATCATCTAAAATACTAACAAAAGTCAATTTTTTCATCTCGTAGAAAAAAAAAGTAGAAAGCCACACAACACTATGTGGGTGAAGGATTCTGGGACTGTTAGCCCAAAAAGTAACTTTCGTTAGATCTGCTTCAACCTCAAAAAATAATAAATACACTTTTGGACATTTAACATTATAAGAGATAAGAGTTTTGCAGACAGTTTTCTAGCATGCCACAGGACAGAGTGCTGTCAATTCACCACCTACACTCTCTCATGTATCTCTCCCATACAGACATACCACATGCCACCATGCATAATTACCTCAAATGGACCGTACTGTGGGGTTGTAAATGCAAATTCTGTTTTGTCTTCTTATAGTGCCGGCCAATGTCTGATTATTTGAAGAAATTCCCGGCTCTGTTCAACAGGCATTATTCCCATATTAAGGATGCATAGGATTGCAACTTCACAGAATAAGGACGAGAGAACTGAAAAATTGCAGTACCAGGAAGTCAGGGGCATACGTAAAAGCAGGTGTTAGGCTCGCAAGATGCCATTGCCATAAACCCAATCATGTAGCCCTCCATGATTGGAATTATATTCTCACCTTGCACATCATGGCGTTGCTGGTAAGGCTGGCTGGAACTTGCAATCCAACAACATTTGGAGATGTTGTCTTAAACTATACAGACTTTTTTCACTCTTTTATGGAATGGAATAGGTTAGCTTGCCTATATGTCAGCAGGAGGCACTATGTACCTTTTACTAATATGATGCAACCTATCCTCTTCTTGCAAATCTCAATGTCTGGAGAAAACCACTATTGAGACAATCAGTTTTGTCTAATAGTGGGTGGATATTGAATGTAATAACAGCAGAATCCTCCGCGTTTTCCGTAAATAACATAGGTGCGATGTTGATGTAGCTGTACTCAATGAGTCACAGCTGAATAGAGGAGAGCAAACTGATTCAAACAGTGTATGGCAGTACAGTGAGTGCAGTACAAAGAAACTTAACAATAATGACAAGTCAGTAAGATATTTTTCCTGAAATCTTAAGTCTGCTTTCTATAACGCTCTATATGCCTTCTATATGTAGTATTTGTTGTGTTACAGCTATTCAGCATTTAAATAGGCTGAAATCTCTTCTATACTCGAATAAACCTGACAGTTTTACCCATACTTGAATTGACTGTGACGGTGAAGAGGGGGACCAAAATTATTTTACTTTTAAGCCATTATCCACAGATAATTACAACTGCCAGGGCAACACCTACATCATTTTTTAGAGCTCCATAGGTCACACCTAAGGCTGATACTGTCTTTTGAAAGGTCACTTAAAGACAACACAGATCAAAGTAGTTGAAATGTTCTCTGTTGCTGGTTTTTATTTCAATGCTATAACTTGCTTCTTTAGACATTGTTTTATACTATTATTTAACACCCATCCTAGATAGAATTCTGGTAAGTGGCAGTTTAGCGTGCAATAAATGAAACTGGAAAACATGTCTGAACAGAAAATAACATGGCAGAACACCAGAAACACTGTGTGTAGTCTGATCTTGATAGATTTTACTGTCATTTTCATGTTTTTCAATACCTCAGAATCTGCTTTTCCTGTCATTTTCATTTGGTCATTATATCAGAGCTTCAGTGTAACTCCATCCACACTCCTTAATATCCCACATCCAGAGCCTCTCATCTCCACTCCCAGAACATTTCTCTATATAATACCCAGAATGCAGCCAATCACTAGTTGTAGCAATATATCACATTACTTCCAAGCTCCAATCCTACAGAATCCAAGATTTGTAGTTTGGTGTACTACCACAGACTTTTCTGCTACAGAGGTCCGTCCACTCCTCTGAACTTCAGTTCCCAAACTTCTTACTTAATCGCGCAGTCCATCTTTTCAGAGTGCCTAGGGATTTGGAGTCAAGGGAGGGCACCACTGATTTCTAAGTCCATGTGTTGTTGTGTTGTTGTTTGTTGTTGTTGTGTTCCTTCAAGTCACCTCTTATTTATGGTGACGCCTAAGGCAAACCTATCATGGGGTGTTTCTTGGCAAGATATGTTCCTTATCAAACTGAAACCCAAGATTTCATTGGAGGGAATACAGGCAGTTAAAGTGGTACGAGACTGATCTAATTACGATGGGATCATGCATGTTCTTTATGTATTATAAGCAACGCCGTTACAATATGATGCATTGAAATCTGATGCAAACCTCCCATCATCTACCGACGACTCAGCTCCTGCAAGTGATGAGGGTCTGTTACTGATTGTCAGGAAGCAGCTGTCTAAAATTCCACACCATCTCAGAGCATCCCCATTGCAACAGGCAGAAACAGGGTCCCTATCAGAGTTCCTACTCCCTACTGACACTCAACAAGGACTAGTGCAGGAATGGTACCCAACTGCTTCTGAATGAAAGGAAATGGAATCTCATTGATGAGCAGGCAGCACTGCCTGTAAGTGAAGATGGGGGAGGGTGGCTTCATGGTTCCTAATAGCCCTAACGTCCGGATTCCAGTAGTGGTACAGGATTCCACCATATATAGTGGAAAACCACCCGTAGAGACATCTGCATTTCATATTCTTTGTCATTTCATTTGGTCCATTTCAAAAAAACTTACAGGGTAACCACCCACATCCAACTTAAGCTCGCGGAGTCTTTAGTCACCCTGACTCTCACATACATGTTTTATTTCATTTACTGTATATCCCATGTTGCTTTTTCCTTGACATTTAAAACCTGCGTTCTTGTACCACTGCATAGTGGTAGGTAGATAAATCACTGTATCCCAGTCTCAACTTTATATCTGGTATACAAGTAATAATATTTGCTTGCTTCACAGAGCTGTTGCTAGGCTTTTGAATAGGACTGACAGTTGTTGTTGTTGTGTGCCTTCAAAGTCATTTTTGATTTATGGCAACCCTAAGGTAAACCTGTCATAAGGTTTTCTTGGCAAGTTTCTTCAGAGAGGACTTGCCATTAGCATCCTCTGAGGCTGAGAGAATCTGACTTGCCCAAGGTCATCCAATGGGTTTTTATGCTCAAGCAGGGATTTGAACCCTGGACTCCAAATTCAGATTTGGAGCTACACCACGCTGGTTCTCTTAGGACTTGCTCTGCCTTTAAGAAACATGAGATGACTACTTCAGGCAGCAGATTGTGGATAACAGAACAATACATGAAAGCTGTAGGTGGATGCTTGTCACCTCTCTGAAAGCTCCACTGTGGAATAAGCTCTTGTCATATAAAAAGGCAGCAGGCATATCTTGGATAAAGTGAAGCATAAAGCAACTTTCCTTGGCACAGATGTCTCTGTACTTGAATTTGCTTTTAATTGGAGAGGGAAAGCACCTAAAGATGCCATCACTCACCTGCAAGCTGAAAGTCCAGTTTACCACTGGACACAACAGCCTTTGACAACCAGAACCGTTTAGATGTAGCTCCCTGGCTGGGGAGGAAGTTGTGGTCCTAGTCTGTATTTTTCAAAGACAGATTTGAACACTATACCTGCAAGAGATCCACAGATTATTTAACCCACCACAAAACTCCCTGCCAGTGAAGAGGGACTGCAAATACCTGTTTGGTTACAGAGGTCAGTCCCTGCAGGGATAATGTATTGCATATCTTATATAATAATAAAAATGGTAATTACTGGAAACATTAGCTAACACTTGTGTTTCATTAGCTGGTAAATGGGATATCTTTTATGTGCAATACTTGATAGTCAGCTAACAACCTTTACATTACATCATACCACATGTATTTTTGGCTTTAGATCAGTAGCCCTGTCAAAGCCTTTTGAAAGGGTCTGCACAATAAATCTCCATTTTACAGGAAGAGGCCTGTGACTCACCTACTGTAAATTTCTGTTTCCCTGAATGCCTTTGCACAGAAGATCTTTGTCAGCCTAATTGGCTTGGATGCTGGACTCATTGTTACTTCCTGTGACTCAAATTAATGAAGACACAACTGTTACTGAAGCCTGAAACAAAAACAACTCCAATTGAGTTTTTAAACTGAATAACCACACACCATTTAGACATCAATTGCAATTGTCTCTGGGCCTGACAACTCTTACCTACATTCCTTTTCTATGCTTATGTGAAGTCTTCAATGATGATGAGGAGGAGGAGGAGAAGGAGGAGGAGGATGTTGATGATAATTTGATATAAATGCCTATATTTGTCCAAGTAGCTTGACATGGGACTACTGGTCCTGTAGCCAGGTATCCATAGTTCAGGGCAATATTGTTTTCTTCAGACTTTTTGCACAATCTCTGTTCTATTTTGGTGCTTAATTTAATTATATTCATTATATTTGTACCCCACCTTTCCAGACAAGAATGTCTTCCAAGGTGTCTTACAAATCCATCATAATCAACAAGAGACAAAAACAATGTTTGTCTCTTTATTATTAATACACTGCACAGTAATCATACAGCAATGTATGGCCTTCAGCCAGGACTGTCCCTATATATTTTGCTGGTTGAAATGGAGCAACAAATGGCATCCCTTTCTCTTCCCTCAGTCAAAGCACAGTCACTAAAACCAGTTGGGATGTATTTTTAAGACATGACATAGAAAATTCCACAACCATTTTCTGAAATTAAAAATACAATAACAGCAAGCAACTAAATAGTCAATGATTTGCCTCCATTTCACTCTAAATAGTGGCACAGTGGTTAAATGCCTGTATTGCAACCACTCCCTCACAGACCACAAGGTTGTGTGTGAGTCCAGTCCCAGCCAGGGGTTCAGACTTGACTCAGGCTTGCATCCTTCGGAGTTTGCTAAAATGAGTACCCGCCTTGTTGGGGGCAATTAGCTTACACATTGTAAACCGCTTAGGGAGTACTTATGTGAACTGATAAGTGGTATAGAAATTTACTTGCTATTGCTTACGATAAATTTGTTGCTTAAGGTGACTGCTTCACGTTGCCTAATGGTAGGGCAGGCCCAGCCTTCAGCAAAGTATCATACCAGAAGGGTGTATCCTCAATGTTGATATGATGGTATGGAGGTGATAGGAACATAGGCAGCTGCTTTATACTGTCAGACTGTTGGCCCATCTAAGCCAGTACTGGCAATTCAGATAGGTAGCTGCTGCCCAGGTTTTCAAACAAGATTCTTTTCTGTTCCTACTTGGACATTCCTGGTGTTCCTTGCTGTCTCCATAACAAAGGGTTAACTAGCACTTCCTCTGCACTGCAGAAATAATACTGTTGGACACTGCTTTAACTACCATGGATCAATGCTATGGAATTTCAGGATTTGTAGCTTTATGAAATATTTAGCCTTCTCTGCCAGAGAGCACAACAAACTACAAATCTCAGGATTTCATGGTATGGATCCATGGCAGTTAGTGGTGCATTATTTCTGCAGTACATATGTAGCCTTAGTTTAATATGCTAGGCCTCCAAAAATTGGCAAGATCATTGTTATGGTAGTCACAAACACACCAGAAGTTGGCTTCTAATTTAATCTAATAAATATTGGAGGGAGAATAATAATCAACCCAATATTCTCCAATTGATTTAAAGGCACGTTACAGACCGCCCGTTTGGGGCGGCCTGTATCCGGCCCTTTCCCCGCCGGATCGCGGCCTGGAAAGGGGTGTCCTTGGGGCTTCATGCCCCAAGGACATCCAACAGCGGCAGGGAGGAGGAGAAAGGGGCCACTCGGCCCCTTTATGCCTTGCGTCGCTGGTGCAGCCGTATAAAGGCTGCGCCAGCGACGCAAATCCTAGAAAGCGCTCCGTTTCAGAGCTCCTTCCAGGGCCGTGAAAAAGGTGTCCCAGCCGCCCTCGTGTGGCGCGAGGACGTCACATCCGCGCTGCCCCATTTGGAGGCGGCGTATTCATGACGTCCTAATGGCGGTGCCCATCTAGAATGGGTGCCGTCATTTTGTACATACCGTGTATGTACTAGGGTTGGGGGCGTCTGGAAGAGACGCCCCTGGGCAACCCTAGTACGTACATGGTACGTATTTCAGGCGCGTGTGTAACACGCCAAAGATGCAGGAGAGGTATGTCTTTTCCTAGTTAGGCTTGGTAGAAATGAGCCTGCTCATGACTTTCTTGATCAAAGTGCTTGCACTGCTTTCGGTTGGTTGAGTTACCAGATGAAAGGCCAACTGACAGCAGACATGCCTGCTTGGACTTGACTGAACTGAACTAATTTGAATCCTGATCGATACAGTTAAAGCCTCACTTTTAAATCCAATACCTTTATTGGTCTCTGAGGGACAATGGCAGAGCAGAGAATTATTACTTTAGTGATGTGTCCATGACACTCTCCAGTAGAGGGAGCTACAGGCAAACAATTCCCAGACATTGCTGCTGGAAGACTGAGAGAAGAATCTATTTTAAGTCTGCCAGGGTTGCATCACTCACATTTCAAAACCGTTCAGAAGCAAATCAGAGGCAAATCCCTCCATCCTCTTCCTCCCCAGCACCACTTACTATATCTTGAGAATATGCTTCTTGCTAGTACTTCCCTGAACTCATTTATCATGAGGAACACTACATTTAGAGGGTTTGATCTTGCCTTGGCTTAACCAATTAAAAAGTTTACACAAACAATCTGTTCTTCATGGAAGGACCTCCATTAACTGACACTCTGGATGGCTTTGGCGATTTGTCTTTCTTCTTTGGGTGGCCTCTACAATTCGTCTTTCTTTAAACATTGAAACACCTCACCTTTCCTTCTAATGAAGCTCAGTTTTGGCAGCTTTTTTTACAAGAACAAGAAGAGTGAAATAGCAGCAGCAGCTGTTTGAGAATCAAACTATGACTACAGTGTCTCCACATACAATATATTAATCCTTCCAGCAACATGGCAACCTGCCAGTTTCTTGGATAATCTCCCTCTTATTCCTTGTAGGAAATGGTTGGCTGTATATTTGTGCAACTCTTATGAAAGAAGACCCCCAAATATGTCTTTCCTTGTGTGTGTGTGTGTGCTTTTGCCAATAGTATCCATAGTTCAAATTTCCCCCTCCTTTCTCAAGTGTCTTTGATTTACCACCATTTTCTCCCCAATGCAAAAAGCAGCTAAAGAACGACAGGCAGCTACTTTAATTTTGCAATTTCTCTCTCTCTCTCTCTCTGCAGTGTCAGATGTAATTCTCTTCACAACTCCTATTTGTTCCGACCCTAGTAGTTATAATATCCCTTTCTTTCGATTGATTGGTAAAATGGGAGGAGGTAGAGGTAAACAAAAAGCCACTTATATTTCCAGAGAGGTTTCCTTCATTCTGAATAACAAAACGTCCGTTCTGAGCAGGGAATAAGCAATAATGGCTGTGATCCAGAAGCGGGGATTCTTGTATACATTTCTGCATGAAGAGAGAAAGGCCTTACATATGCAAGGTGCACAGTTGGGGAGGAACTGTTTTTTTTAAAGAGTTAACTTTTAAAGATTCTAATTCTAGTCTTTCTTTAACAGGTTTTTTTTTTGGGTTCTTTTCTTTTTACAGTTTCAGTGATTTTGGCTTCAGAACAGAGGAACCTGTATGTCTTCCCATGAGTATGAGAGGTAGAAAAGGCTGGCATTGCATTTGTCATGGCTGTGCAGCAGTTGTTCTGCCACTTTGATGTGTTCAAAGGTGTCAACAGCTTCCCATCTGGGTTCTATCCCTATATTTTATAGCAGAGATAGCAATCTCTTTCAGTCTCTGGGGAGAAACAGCTTTTCACATGGAGAAGAGGTTTTCCAATTGTCAGTCTGAAAAAATACACTGTATATGCTCACAGATGTGTGTGGACATACACACTGAAGCTAACAGAAGATGATATTTCACATACAACACTACTTTCCTAGATCAAACCAAAAGTGTCCAAGACAACATCTTGCAATAAAGATTTCTACAAGTGAATTAGATGCTGGTTCAGCTTCAGAATGTTGCATAACTAGAAAGAGATTGTTGTATATGTATAGGTTCTTCTGTTCTAAAGCTAAAGGTCACTGGAACTGTAAGACTAAAATTGGAGCAGCAGTTCTCAACCTGTGGGTCGCGACCCCTTTGGGGGTCAGAGAACGCTTTCACAGGGGTCGTCTAAGACCATCGGAAAACACATATTTCTGATTGTCTTAGGAACCGAGATAAGAATAATTTTATGGTTGGGGGTCACCACACATGAGGAACTATATTAAAGGGTCGCAGCATTAGGAAGGTTGAGAACCACTGAATTAGCGGCTGCAAGAGTTCACTCTTTAAAAAAAACAACCCTGCATCTTATCTTAATTTGATTCCATGCTGAAGTGGAATGCTTTTCTTTATTTCATTAAAAATGTACATTTCTATGAAATATGGATCACTAGCAGGCTCTTCTGGTGAACAGCAAGGTACAGACTTATCAGTTCGAGCTAAATTATTTGTGTTGGTTTTATGATCTGGAACAGAGACTTACATATTCTAAAATGTCTTTTGGGGAGTTTTAAACATTAAAAATAAAGGGAAGGGAGGAAAGGAAGAAAGGAGGGCAGGAGTATTAAAGTCACAAGCCACAGAGCAAAGTAGTATATTCATGGAATATGATAGGGAAGAGATGCAGCCAGGGGATTTGAGTATGAATAGTTTATAAATATCTAGTATTGCAAAACTAAAACCCTGTAGCTGAGCCAGAGGGCAGGAGCCCTATGAATGCAGGCTACGTTTTGCATTTTAAACATTTCCTTAAACTAGTTCCCTAACCAACATTATCAGACCATAGAGTGGGAAAGAGTACTAATAAGTTTAAAAACATGTTTAAAAATAAAAGCTTGATAGGTACAGAAATGAATCATTTGAACCTGCCTAATAATTAGAGCTGTAGAGGTTCATATTTCCTTGTTCAGACATGACCTTGGTAACCCATAAAGCATAATGCAGATGTGAAGCAAAGCCTATCAACTATCAGAATTCTCTTCTGGCTTGGATCTTAATATGAGACTGAGATGAAATTTGGATCCTTGCTCCCACATCCCCAGCCATCTACAACCTTACTTCCAATTTCTCAATTTATTGTCCATTTGTTGTTTACCTTGGTGCTGCTTCTCAGCCTCTCGGGAGCATTTTCCCATCACCTTCCCTGACATTTGAGGCTAGGTTACTAGGCTGGCTGTGAGAGGAACACTGTGAAATGTACTTTTCCCAGTGTTCTTGACAAATGTATTAATACATCCAAGCAATTAATGAATAAGAATTAAGAGCTCACAGTATTCTGGAAGTATTTCTAGAATGGCTGTAGAAGCAAACTATTTTTTGTTTTGAAATGAATACAAGTATACTATGAAGAAGGAATGGTTTAATGGTATCAGTTTGATACATAGACAAAGCCTTGTTGTTATGTGCTTTCAGATTATTATGGGATTATTATAGGGTTTATTTTGAAACCTGGTCTCTTGGACTTGTAGTCCAATATTTAAACCTGGGGGCTTGGCTAATCAGAAAATGGCTGCTGTAAGGTGAGGCCACTCACAAAAATCTGGGAGTACTTCCCCCACTATGTCTCTATTTCTCATGTGCCCTCCATAAATACAAAAATATAAATACACACAGAGAAAGAGAGAGAGAGAGAGAGAGAGAGAGAGAGAGAGAGATTCTCCCACTTAGCAATGCAATGGTGTAATATCTCTATGACAGGTGCTCTTGTCCATTCTGTTGTCCACAAAGCAACCCTGCCTGTTTATGTGCCTTCAAGTCACCTGTCAATTTATGTGGCACCATGAATTTCTTAGGCAAGGACTACTCTGAAGTAATTTTACCAGCCCCTTCCTCTGAAAAGCAGCCTATAACAATGATTCCAGATTATTATTTCCCACCAGATTTGGTTCACAAAATAATACACAAAATAATACATTTTTCCTATCTTTGTTGTTAACTACTTTCAAGTCGACCCTGACTCATGGCAATCCTGTGGATGAGACATCTCCAAGACTCCAAGTCCCCTACTGTTCTGCTTAAGTCCTATAAATCCATACCCGTGACTTTCCTAATTGAGTCTATCCATCTAGCATGCAGTATTCTTCTCTGTTTCCCTCATCAATCCAGCATTATTATCTTTTCTAATGAGTCCTGCCTTCTCATGATGTAACCAAAGCACGACAGCCTCAGTTTCAGGGAGATTTAGTGCCTGACCTGTTCAAGGATGTCTTTTTGGCAGTCCTTAGTATGCTCAGCACTCTTCCCCAGAATCACATCTGAAATGAGTTGATTTTCTTGTTATCCACTTCATTCACTATCCAACTTTTTCATCTGTACATGGTGATGGAGAATACAGGTGGCCCACCCCATACACTAACAGGAGCACAGATATTGCCTTTCTGTCAATTCCAGCCATATTGAAAATTCTGTGTGATTTTGACGGGACTTTAGCATAGGTAATTTTTCTCATACGCAGGGTGGGGGGGGGGGGGGGTGGGTAGTGAATGAATCCCCCATGTGTACAAAGGGCCCACTGTCAATGGCTAGGATGATTCTAAATTTAGTGCTCAGCTGGGTCTTGTCTAGTCCTTTCATAGTTGCCCTTCTCATTCATATACATTCCTTATCTATACAAATTTATAAATGCAGAAATGTGCTGGGTAGTGTTTCCCATTCTTTTTAAATTGCAGCTCTCTCTTCATCACCCACCATCACTGCTGCCTCCATTTTGTGAGAGAAATGGGTATAGTTCTTGGGAAGATAAGCTACAAAGAAATGCAAGAAAAAGAATAACTAGCACCAAACACTATGGACTTGGGCTTTTCAGATGCATGAATAGTTCGATTGCTTCTTAACTGTTTTAAGGGGGCGGGGAGGGGATAGACAAAGCCTGGGTATGGGTTAAGGCATTCAGTCACCGTCCAAATTTCATATGTATGGGTAACCAGATGGGTTTTGCAGCAGAGGAATGGAGGTGAGGTGAGGAAACTCATAGATAGGGAAGAGGTCTATACAGTTCTAAAGAAGAGCAAGAGTGATGGAACTGGCAGTGATACATAGTAATGTAGTATTGGCTGGTGGCAGGGAAACCAAACACATACTCTCCCCCTCAGCTCCATTGTATGTGAAAAGTAATGCAGTGTTTTCCATAGAATTGTACATAAGTATCTCTATAGATTGTGAGGGGTGCAAGACCTTTCTGCTCAGACACAAGGATCACTCTGTCTGGCATCTCAAGGGTTCTGAAGGATTCTACCTCTTCAGATGGGACAAAATCCAGTATCAGTGGATCCATGGTGGATTTCACTGGGATCTCTAGTCTCCATTGATTGGTGGCTGGAAATGATGAAAACTGAATCTCTAAAATGGCAGCAGGTAAGGGGGAAGCAAACCATATGGCAAGGATGCCTAGGATAACAGAATGAGATTTTTCTGATGTGTTTTTTAGGGGTTCAGCTTGAGTCAGTGGAGTAATATGTACTCTAAAATGAAAGATTCCTGTGCATATCTGTTTGAAACAATGACAACAAAGTCAGTGGGACTCACTGCCAAATACGTGCACATGCTATATTGTGTGCTAAAAAAAGACGTGCTAGCTCAGAGTGTTCAGCCCTATATCAGAACATTGAAGCAGAACCTTTCCTTGCCCTGATATTTGAATCCCAAAGTATAACCACTATTGGCAGCATCGGCTCTAAAATAATGAGATGTGAACCATTGGCTTAAGGCTGTTCTTGGCACAGAATATTATTACATTACTGAAAGTTCTCTAGAGTAATTTGCAGGCACTTTCTGTGGACTTCTTTTTAGCAAGATTTTATTTTTATTCCCCACCTAAGAATTGCTGTCACCTTTGCTATTTCTTCCTAAAATATGAAATACAATGGAAAGAAACCTCTCCCCTTCTGATTAATGAAAACTTAAGTTTGAAATCCATTTGAAGATTAGGGGCACTGTCTCCTCCATGGAGTTATAGCAAATTGAATGTTATTTATAATTTATAAAAATATTGTGTAGGAGGAGCACTTCAGTTTTTCTTCCATTAAATTAATGAATGCAATTAACCCCTATGTAGGTCTTTCTGTGGAGGAGAAATAGTTTCTATATAGATTTTACAACAGACATATTATCACTAAACCATGTTAGGCTTCTGTGAACCTACTGCCTTCTAAGAAGGACTGTGTATCAATGACTTACAATGACACAATACTTCATGGTTCATATTGCTGTAAAGGCCAACTATACTGAAAATCCATGTTTTCTGGAACAGTGCAACTCAAAGGGGTAGTCTGTGAGGAACGACTTAGGGAGCTGGGGATGTTTAGCCTGGAGAAGAGAAGGTTAAGTGGTGATATGATAGCCCTGTTTAAATACTTGAAGGGCTGTCATATTGAGGAGGGAACAAGCTTGTTTTCTGCTGCTCCAGAGACTAGGACCCGGAGCAATGGATGCAAGCTACAGGAAAAGAGATTTCACCTCAACATTAGGAGGGCTGACAGTAAGGGCTGTTAGACAGTGGAACAAACTCCCTCGAGTGTAGTGGAGTCTCCTTAATTGGAGGTTTTTAAACAAAGGCTGGATGGCCATCTGTTGGGTTTGCTTTGATTGAGAGTTCCTGCACGGCAGGGGGTTGGATTGGATGGCTCTTGTGATCTCTTCCAACTCTATGATTCTGTGAGCTGTGAGGTATTCGCTCCCAGTCTATGGTGAGTTTCTAGGGAAGAAACAGTTGAAGTCATGCCAGCCCTAGCATCTTGAAAAAAACAACAACCCTATAATTTCAGGATACAGGATTTGCATTTCTTCCTTGAATGCAAGGATCCATCAATTGCACACAAATAAAATAATAATAGCTTACAGAGGTCAGGTGTAATAAGAATAAGAATAAGATTTCTTTCCTGCCTCTCCTCACGGCTTGAGGAGGCTTACAACATAGTTAAAAGACAATCATTACATAAAATACACATATTAAACTGCATCTCTATGCAATATTTATATTATAATATGTAGGACAATAATTAAATATAAAATTCATGATTAAAAACCTCTTATAGTCTTATAGCCCAAGACTCAAGGTGTATTCCCACTATACAGTTATAGGGCTATGATCCCACTTTAACTGCCATGGCTCTACCCTATAGAAATCCATTGTTTGGAGTTTGGTGAGGTATTTGGGATCCCCTGCTAGAGAGCTTCAATGTTATAGTTCAAGAGAGTGCAGCAGAGAATTCTTCATGGAACTACAAATCTCATAATTTGGTAGGATAGAGTCATGACAGTTAAAGTGGTATCAAAGTGCTATGACTATGCGGTGTGGATACAGCCCAGGGCTCCTTTGAATACACGTTCAACTCAGGAATATTTTCAATGCCAGAACTGAGCTCAAAGTTCTTTCATCCATCTTTCATTCATCAATCTCTGTCCTGGTTCCTCCTCTCAAATATTCTTCATTACAGCAGCCTAACTCTAGTCACTGTTAGGGGTCAAGATCTTTAACAGATTCCATCTTGGCAGTTCATACAGATACCAGTGCTGGACCCCTGTCACCCACCATCTCCATGAAACCTATAACCCACTCCCTGGTTTGGTATTTAGGTGGTGTAAGCTGGCTATCACCCTGGACAAGCAGAAGAAAATTAGAGCCATCTGCAAAACTGGCTGGGAAGAAAAAGATGTGCAAGGGGAAGGGAAACAAAAAGTAACTTCTAGCATGCAGAGAATTTTAAAGAAAGAAAGAAAGAGCTGTATCCAATGGGCAAAATATGATATTTGACCCTGGAATATTAGGGGTGGAAATTAGTCCCTCTCATCAGCTTGACAAACAGTTGTGTAGAGCCAACTCCATTAGGAGATGATTATACAGTAATCCAGCAGCATCCTCCAGGAGAAAGGCCCTTATCTTGGCAAAAAGAACACATACATGCTGATGTGGTAAGAAATCTGTGTTTGATTTCCTCAGGTCTCCCAGTCTAGAAACCCACTCCCAACCATGGATACTGCACATAGGAAATTGCCTGCAATTCTGGAGAACATTTGATACGATGTGGTCTATAGTCCATAAAGGCTTATGATATATAATAAATCTCTTAGACTTTTAGGTGCCACAGAACTCTTTCTTATTTTCCAGCAACAAATGTACATAACCTCCTTTTGGATTTTTTTTTTTTTTTGAAAAAAACACACTTTCATTCAAAACGTGTAATTTTGATGTTCTTTAGTGTGAAAATGTAAAGCTAATCTTGCTGGAAAGTGGCTGACTTTCATTTCCTGATAAGGCTGCTCTGTATTCAAGACCCCAAGAAAGCTCCAATTAGCTTAGATAATAGTAAAAGTAAACTGCCTTAGTTGGAGAAGAGAAATTGGCAGTTAAAACATAATAGCAGGCTTGTAAACATGCTTGTTATTCTTAGTGCCTGATAAATCATCCCTTTTTGGCTCCTGAAGACACATGGGAGCTTTTTACCTCTTCAAACGATTTCGGCAGATCAATTCAAAATTAGTTACATATAGTTAATTGCCACCTTTTTATGTTCCTGGTAGGTAGTGGTTCATTTATTATACCTTCATTTCTCAGTCATAGTAGGGGTGCAGGAGGGAAGGAGCAGGGTTGCATGCATTAACCACACACCACTGCTGCCTTGGGTTACCAACAAGTCAGGTTAAATTATCCAGCCTGTTCCTGTGTCTTTAATGTAACTCAGACAGGAAGAAAGTAGCAGCTTCCCCAAGATGTGGAAGGGGGAATGAGTTGTCATTTGCTTTCTTTTTCCCCATTCTGAAATGCACGTTGCTGCCAGAGGCACAGGGCCAGTAGTAATAAGAATGAAAAATACATGACAACATGCAACTCCTTTCTGAGGAATAGGAGAAAGGTCCTCACTCTGAACAAAAAGGCTCTTGGCAGAGTCAGATAGAACCAAGACTACTTGATGAACTTGAAGCATGAGTACAGTCCATTTAGACCTTGCCCTTTCTGTCTTAAGTGCTTCTCTTGCCCTTCTGTAAGATTCTCTTTTTGATGTATGTATGTCACACAGTATGGTGTAGTGGTTTGAGTGTTGGACTACGACTCTGGAGAGCAGGGTTTGATTCCCAGCCTGGCCATGAAACCTACTGGGTGACCTTGGGCAGGTCACATGCTCTCAGCCTCAAGGGAAGGCAATTTTGTATTCCTCCTTTTCTGCCTAACTTGCCCCACAATTTTTCAGCCATTGGCTAACTGACTGTAGGATTTTGGGAAATATAGTCCAAAAAGTACTGTACCTTTATGTAACCCTAATGAAAATCCTCTCAGGACCTCTTTGTGCTTCTACAGGCCTCTTCAAATTGGCATCTTCTATAATCCTCTCAAGGATTACCAGGAATGATGACCAAATGTGTCAGTTTTAATCCCTCCTAGATTTTTTTTTAAAAAATCACTTTTTTTTACAGTCAATTTCTGAAGAAATGTGTGAATTTTGTAATTTCTCATCAAACCAAGAAGTGAATAAAATGTTCATGCATCTGCACTGACAAAATGTAATAGACACACCTGTTACCAGGATTGAAGGGCCCATGTTGTACCTGTCTGCCATGCAGCTGTTAAGTAATCTGTTGGACAACCCTAATTTGGCACTACAACTATGGCTGAACATATAGGGATTCAAAAGTCCTATGTTTTGCTAGTCCTCTGCATGGATGGACAAATATGTCAGTTTTGAATTGTCTCTTGTGTAACTTTGT
Source organism: Sceloporus undulatus (assembly GCF_019175285.1). Lineage (NCBI taxonomy): Eukaryota > Metazoa > Chordata > Lepidosauria > Squamata > Phrynosomatidae > Sceloporus > Sceloporus undulatus. The sequence continues at coordinate 105,154,102 of NC_056524.1, read as the reverse complement.
TTTAAAATTCCATGTTCTTTTATGTTTATGAAGGAATGCACACATTTTAAAAACAACCAAGCAAGCGAAATTATCACCTATCAGTTTATTCGTGGATGGAGTTCACATACAATTATTGAAAGTACTGTGATGCATTTCAGTTGCTTTCATGTGCTTTCAGATTCAGCAGACTTTGGGCTGTATTATCTACAGTTTGGATATTATTTTAAGTAGCCCTTCCTAATGTGCTGGTGGTGCCTATGATCATCCTGGCAGGGGAAATCTCAGAGTTGTAGACCAACACATCCAAAGTGCAGCTGGTTGAGGGAAGACTTATCTAGGATGCTGCTTAATCATCTTTCCTGTTCATGAATGTTTTATTCAACAATGCACTACACTGAGGTGCAGCAAGTAGGGAGAGGAAGGGGTGCATTTCCCCTCCAAATCAGAATTCTGGCTCTTCCAAATGAGTTTTTCCATCCATTCCCGAATTTCTACCAACACTCTAACTTCAGGTGATCATTTAGAAGTACATTTTAAGCATCCAAAGAAAAGGGGCATGCAAAGTTACTCAGGAGAACATGAATACAGCAAATATAGTACTTGTGGGTGTAAATTATTTCCAGTGTCTCTCTCTCTCTCTGCAATGCTAGAAGTTTCAGAAGTGAAGGAAAATTTCTTAGGTGGGGAACAGAATTCTTATTTGGCGGGATAATGGTTTCATTTTGGCCATCCATAGCCACACTGTTGCACTACATAGATCTGCCATTTCTTCAGTCATGACATTAAGCTTCTCATGCTTTTTAAACTTTATAGATTGTAAAATAATCTCCCAGGCTCACATTTATGATAGGGTACTAATTTTCCTTTCAACAGCTTTATATATGCTAGTTGTGGATAGATTATTTGTATAACTATATTAAATTTGTGTAAAATCATCACTGCCAGATAAAATAAGAAATCCCGCTGACTGATTTTGGAAGTGCATCTTGGGTCTCATAGAAGTCTCCATGTATGGTCACAATTACTGGATGATATAAATGAAGACACCACCGGTATGCATTGCCACCACAAAAATATTGTTAGTAGTCACTGGTTATGCAGCTGTACCAACACAGGCAGCTCTCTACACTACTTGTGGAAATCATGCTTCCTTTCAGATGTTGTGGGACTGCAATATCCAACAATCATAGTGCAGCCAATGTTGAAGAATGCTGGGAGTCCAAAAACATGTGGAATGTGCATGAGTTCCACACCAATATATATATATAGATAGATAGATAGATAGATAGATAGATGAGCATAGACTGTTATTTATTCATTAATATTCTGCACCATCATGCCACAAAGACTACACTATTATATTGCTCACAATGTTCTTTTCTGTATGACTGTTAAACTGAAGACTCCTTTGCTCTGGAGCATCTTGTCTCTGTAGATTCTCCAGCAATCTTTCTTTGCTGCTGTACTCTGAGAAAAAGCTGGGTTACAGGTTAGTTACTTGCACAATGTTTTACCTTGCTGTCTGTTTTGTATTGCAGTTGCCAGCAATCTTCCAAAATATTCAGCAACAAGGGATTAGTCAAAGATGGTCACAGCAGCTGTTGCTGAGATTGTTTGGTGCCTGAAGTTTTTCATTTGCATGAGGAATTCCCTAAAGGTTAGGCAAAACTCCTTTGTAGAATGCATCAGTTAAAAAAAATGAGCCAGTGAGAATATGCTTGAAAATTGATACAATCAAAGGGGTAAACCACATGAGTGACCCACAGTTGTATCACTACAGTTATGTGATCCACTAAAAGCAGTCAGGGTGATGCCAGATGAACAATTGGGATTTGTGTTCTGCACCAGGAGACGACTGTTAGTGCTCCTGCACTAATTCCCCAGAGAAAAATCATGCATATGTGCTGCTCAGCCTGGAGCTACTATTTGCCATGGGAAGGTGGTGGTGTCCACATAAAAGAAAATAAATGTTCTCTCCCTGTCCCCACACTGACCTGTTTAGAAGATGCACAAGGCCAAAACAAGTGGAAGACCTGATTCTCTGGAGTAAAAAGAACCCCCTTTGCTCCAGATTGGGCCAGAAATTCTGGAGAATCCCCTGGGTTGTGTGGACTGTGTAATGGTCAGTAACAGGGTGAGGAGTGTTGGCAGGTGGGTGACCCACCGACCTCTTCCCACTTGGAACTTGCAACTCTCCATCACACCACTGTCGCTTTCAAGTTTGTGTGGTTGTGGCATCATTCTTTGTTGTTGTTATTGTTATTGTGGTTGCCTTGAAGTAATTTCAGACTTATGGTGACTCTAAGGCAAAACTATAACAGGGTTTTCTTGGAAAGTTGAAGACATGCAATTTGATTGCATAAACACACATTAGCACAACAATACTACCAGTACAGTGCCATTTCTTTTGCAGATGTGCAAACTGATTGCACATGTGTACATTACTACAATACAATCAGTACAGCATCATTCTTTTTGCATATGTGCAAATTGATCACATAAACACACATTAATAATACCAGCAGTACAGCACACTGATGCTTAATTGGATGACTTTTGCCTGGAGAGTGTGCAGACAGTGCTGCTGGTATTAGCCTATTGTGGATGCCAGTTGGATGGACAGCTCTCCACAGTTCCAGAAGCACAGATGGTAAGCTGGGTTTTCAGTCAGCGTGGACAAAGATAAAGCCAATCTCCTGATGTGTGGTTACTTTTAACTAAAATAAGCTGCAGGGAGTAAGTGTGTAAGGCATGGATTTGGGCCAATCCAATCTCAGATCTCTTGCATCACTAGTAATCAACTCTAAAAGAACATGGAAGCCTAAAATAACATTGACAAAAATTCAGAATGAATGAACAAGTATTCCAAATTATTCAAAGAGACAGCCCAGCTAGTACAGCATTTGGCTGCAGATGAATGGATGAAAGGATAGATTTAGGGGTGGTTTCAAGCTGCCCCTGACAAAGCCAGATTGAGGCCATGACAACTGCATGTCATTGTCCCAATCTGCCTTTTTACTGGTAGCCACTCCTTTTTGAACCAGAAAAAAGCTGGTTTTTTGCCCCACCATGGTGGGAATCTGGCTCTAAAGTGCTCTCTTGACGTGTGGCGTATAAACACTGCACAGCCAGAGTGCTAGAAAGCCGGCCCCTGTGTAAATGGCTGGGAGGCTTAAAGCCAGCTTCTGGGTATCATGGGGGTATGTGTCATCTGCATGCCATGCTCCCAAGCTGGCTGGATGCTATCTTTTTATGCGGGTCTGTTCCAACCCTTACCCAAATAGGAACAGGCTTTTCAATGGCTAAAGTCAATGGCAAGAAAGAAGTGAAGCTGCACCATGATGATGTATCTGTGGGTATACTATTACTTTCTCAACATATGGAAATAGTTGTTATTCACAACTATAAGGAAATATAGAGCTGCTGATATAAATGGAATGCCATCTCTTTGTGCATAGAGACAGAATGGAGACAGATTAAGCTACAGGATTCCTTGAGGTGTGGCCATGCCATAAACACTGCATTTGCCACAATCACAAACATTTTGCCATTGATGGTATCCATATAGCAATAGCAAGCACATTTCTATACTGATTATCAGTGACCTAGCACTCCCTAAGAGGTTTACCATGTGCAAGCCAATTGTCCAAAACAAGTTGGGTATTCATTTACCAACAAAAGGATGGAAGGGAGATTTTACCTTGGAGCCCTCCGGGATCAAACTTACAATGATGTGGCTGCCAGACCAGCATTTAACAACTGTGCCACCAGAGCACCTTTTCTAGAAGTCCCCAGTTCCCAACATTCTCTCTCACACTTTAAACATTCCTTCACATTCTGGTATGACCATTCTGTCATGGGAGAAGTCAGACTGGGTATATGAAAAAAGAAGTTGTAGTGCTATGTTGATAGGCATCATATTAATTCTTAATACTTGTGCTTTATGGGGAGGGAGGTTTAGCTTATACCACAGCCATGTGCCATTACATACTCCTTTACTTGCTTTTGTACAAGTGAATGGTTATAATTAATTCCAATGGAGGAAAATAATGAGCAACTCTTGTAATATCAAATCTATGCACATTCCTGCAGCTATCATAATGATTAGCATCTTGTAAGATGCTTAAGAAACAGAAAGGGAGGGGCTACAGTATAGTCTCAATATTTTTCTAGCAAGTGTATTGTATCATTAGTCATTTTATATTATTTATTTTAGGAATAAACATATCCATAGATGATAGTCATATGGAAAGGCAATTCTGTTATTCCAGCTAATTAATTTTATCTCCTTTTGCCCAAATCGTTTTGACTTTCACACCATCTGTAGACAAAGAACACTTTGGAACACCAAGAAAAGGTCACCTTGCATTGACTTCTGTTGATCATTTGTGAATATTTCCAAACCAATTACACTGAACTATAAGCTTTCTGCCTATTATTTATTTCTTATTACTCTTAAGTTGCAGGCATTACTAAATTTCTACTGTTCTTTTAAGATAATGCCACCCCTTCCTTTATTTGTCATCTTGTAAAAAAGAACAACCACCTACTGGAGTAAACACTCCCAGATCATTTACACAGGAGACAGAAAGCAAACAACATCTGGTTCACATAAGTGTTTTTATGAGCAGAAAATAAGCAGCTTTGCTTCTGATTATAAGATCTTCCTTGCATATATGCAGTGTTGTGAGTTACTGGCTTGTAATCTGTCTGTCTCAATTTTAAGTAATTGAGCTGGCTGCAGTTCTACTCATAGTAGAGCCTGGATTTCATCGAGTTTCCACAAACAATTTTTGACCACCTTCTATTTTCTCCTGTAGCTCCACTACACCACCTCCTAAAGCTGGTGTGGATATCATGGCTGGGCTGCAGGTATTCTGCCAAGCACCTTTGAAATGATACTGCCAAAATTCAGTGACAAATCACTACAAGCCATTAAAGGAAGCAGCAAGTTATTACTTTAAATGGGTTCTCATAGTTTGCTGTTTAAACAAGAGCAACTAACTGGGAATACCCTGTTAGAACAAGTATTTCTTGCCCATTTTAATGTTGTTTTCTGCTTTGCTGCCAACAGTGGTAGGACAGTGGTGGCAGCCCAGAATGGGAGAGGGCAACCAAAGTTGGGTCCACTGAAGATGTCCCTCCCAAAAGCTAACCTTGAAAGTCTCCAAGCCTGTGGATAAAATTTGAGATAAAGACAAGGAAAGAGGACTTGGGTTCCAACCATTTCCCATCCCATGACTAGAATGCGACTTATAAAAGTCTGGATTCATCCCCTATACACTGTATAATTCCTTCAGAAATAGGATGTTTAAAATTATTTTTACATTTTTTACAAATGTAAAAAAAGCGCTTTTAGAATTCTGAATTTATTTACAAGGAAACTTGTGAAATTCCTTGCATAAGCAACTGTTGAACCATGTGCTGATTTTCCCTATAAGACTACTGCCTGGTTTGGACGAAGCCATTATGAATATAGATAGTCACTAGACTCTTGAATCAAGCTTTTCTGTTAACAGAAATTGCGACTTAATGAGATAGGATAAGTGCATCTCTAGAGTTCTGCACAACTACATCCTCCAATATTCCACAGATGAAAACTGATACACTTGTGGCCAAACAACATCAGAGCGTGATTAAGATACGAAAAGGTATTAATGAGAAAGAACACGCAAGCTAGGACAAGCTGCAACAGTTTGCTTTTGCCTAAACCAAATGAGAAGGGTGAGATACCACAACTTTAGAGATTATCACACACACCTTATCTCATCTTTTTCCCGAAGTGATAGACACATGTTTAACTCTCTAAGATGAGCCTCACTGCATTCTCCCGAGGCTGGGCATATGCAGCTCGTATGCAACAAGGGCTTATCCTGCAGCTTTTCAAGGATGGGATTTTAAAAATAAGAAGCAATCATTAGACAAAAAAAAGTTTCAAAATATTACAATGAAAGCTGTATATAAGCTCATCACCTCTGTGCAGATCTCAGTTGTTCTTTCTGAAGCATGGTTGCTCCTAGATTTGCCACTGGTCTCATGCTCAGTTCCAAGCTCAGCAGCCGTGAGAGATGTAATTCTTTACTAACTTCATTCTCAAAAGGAGCAATGAGTAATTTTAGCAATTTTCCTTCCCATTGTGAGAAAGTCCAAGAAAGCTGTCCAGTCTTTTTGGAATATTTATAGTTTAGAACTTATTCTACACAAATCTTCTCACATTTTTTGCATGGAAAATAACATCTTTATGAATAGAAAATGATGTGGCTGAACACTTATTCAGTGCAAAATTCACAAGAGTGTTTTTTTGTTGTTGGGGGGCCCAGATATTTCTGTATTATTTTCTGTGCAGACAACTTTTTCCTGTACAGACAATGCATGGATTTTGTGCAGAATAAGTCTCAAATTGAAAAGATGTTTGTCTGTCAAGATTTCTACACATCTGCATTTCTCAATTCCGTCTATATATTTTATACCATTTTTGAATATTTTTAAAATATTCTTTCTCCACTGTCAATGAGAAGAGGAACAAGAAAAGCCTAGTTTTATTGCTGACTCTGGAATTCTGTTAGCTTTCTGCACTTTCTCTATGCTTGCCACTATTTTGTCTTGCTTCCTGTTCTCTTTTTAGGGTGGTCTCTATTGTCTTCACCCTTTTCAGCCACAGGGAAAAGGCTACTGTGATTAAGTATGGGCTGTCACCCTTTCTTATTTCACTACATCCTGAGTCAAGTTTGGGTGTTCCCTTTCCACTTTAGCTTTCTCATGGCTAATTTCTCCCAAATGAGTGTTTTTGGAGTTCCAAAGAAGATGGGCATAAAATGTGATTCAAATACTATTAGAGGCATATTCACTGAATCTTCAGAAACATGAAAGCTGGCTCATTGCTCAATGAGCTACATTAGCTAAAAGATTAGCTGTCATGATTCCGCTTTCTTTTCCTTTTCTCTTAAGCTTTCATTATCCATATTTAAGCTTTATGGAGTGAACAGGTGTTTGCCATTTATATTAACTGATTTCTGATTCTTTGGCAATATGTTTGAAAGGGAATTTGCCATAGAGCTAGTGCTGAACACTGTCCTTATCTAGTGCTGACACTCAAGAACATAAGAAGATTAGGCCAAAAGCCAATTGACTCTAGCGTCCTCCCTCCCATTACGGCCAGTCAGATATCTCTGCAGAGTTCACAACTGGCACTTGAACGCTCTCTCACTGATGTTTTCCTGGGCTGCCACTAATTCTTGAAAGTACAGGTTGAGTCTCCCTTATCCTAAATTCTGAAATCTGAAATAGACCAGAATCTAAAACTCTTTTTCATGGGTGGCTTAGCTAGTGACAATTTTGCTTTTTGATGGTTCAGTGTACACAAATGTTGTTTCATGAACAAAGTTGTTAAAAATATTGCATAAAATTACCTTTAGGCTATGTGTATAAGGTGTATACGAAACATAAATGAATTTTGTGTTTGGACGTGGGCCCCATTTCCAAGATATCTCATTATGTGTGTATATGCCAATGCAAGTATTCAAAATTAAAAGAATAATAATTCAAAAACCAAAACACTTCTGGTCTCAAGCATTTCAGATAGGGAAGACTAAGCTTATAATATATAGCCATCATGATTAGTGTCCATTCATAGCCTCATCCTCTATAGATTTGTTAATGCTTATCTCTGAGTTATCAGACAATCTTGGGTTGTATGTCCTGAGAAATTGCCTGTATTGGTAGCATAGGCAACCACCCAAACACAGGGTACTTTTTCTATAATGACTACTTCTAAGTCAGGCATTGGAGGCCCAGCTGTCTTCAGAAAGCAAACTTCTCTGGAGTAGTAGTGGAGTTGAGGCAATTCACTTTGCCACTCCTAGAGTTCTAATGCCTGAAGCAGATAAATCACTGTACCTAATGAAAGAGCCATCCCTGGTTAGGACCCTCATCTTCTCAGGATCACTTACACTTACTTATGCTGTATTGATCACCCAGATTGGAGAGACCATTTTGGAGCACTTCACTGTCCTTTTTTGTTTTATTACCTTATAGAATGTGGCGCTGTCAGAAAACCAGGCCATTTGGCTGCTTGCCACTATCTCCAGGTCATTTACGAGTAGTTAAAAAGCATCAGCTCTTGATACACATCCTTTAAGGTCCTTATTTCTTATACCAACCATTGTGAGAACAGCCCTTTTTATTACTGCTATAGTTTTTAACCAGTTCCTAACCCATAAAAGGTTTCTGTTCTTATCTTGTGACTGCTAAGTTTATTCAGGAGCATTAAGGACCTGCTCAAAATCTTTTTTATCATCAAGGTACACATTATCTCCTCTCCTCTCTTCTAGCCACACAGTTGTGGTTGTTCTGTGCCTTCAAGATCTAAATCTACAGTGCTATATAAATAATAATAATAATAATAATAATAATAATAATAATATGACTCTGGCTTACAGCAGCCCAATCATAGAATTTGCTTCACAAATTTGCTTCACAAGATTTATTTAGAGGAGGGTTGTTGTTGCCTTCCTTTAAGGATTTTATCACACAAGGCTTGAAAAGTGGAATTAGTGCAGGATAGTAGTATCTGTGGGCATCATGATACTGTGTCTGTCCAATAGTTGGTCTGTTGCTGGAATGTTCTTTTTCATTGACAGGCAAAATCCATCAATGCCTCCCAATTATGCTGCTTTTCCACTATTGGTGCATGTATAAGGAGCCCTGGTGGGGCGGTGGTTAAATGCCAGTACTACAGTCACAAGGTTGTAGGTTCGAACCTAGGTAGGGCTCCAAGGTCCACTCAGCCTTCCATCTTTCTGTAAGTTGGAAAAATGAGTGCCCAGCTAGTTGGGGGGAATTGGCTTACATATTGTGAACTGTTTATGAAGTGCTAGTTCACTGATAAGCGGTATAGAAATGTACTTGCTATTGCTATTGCTATTGTGTGATAAGTTCTTCCTGAAACAGTTCTAATATGCAGGCAGTCATGTGGTGTGACTGGGTGTGATTCTGCCCATCTCCCCCTTTCCCCTCCCCGTCATCATTCACAAGCAGGCAACTGGTTTTTTTCTTTAATTTTTTAATTTTCTTTTTCATTTTTGCTTAATGCTTTCCATGACTGTGCAATTGTGCTAAAATAAAAATAAGTAAAGATAAATACAGACTGAAAGGCATGCTGGGAAGGGCTTAGGACAGGGTGGCAGGGCTATGAACACTGTGTGAAAGATAGGCTGGGACAGAAGCAGCACCATGGCGATTTGGAAGAGCTGTGCAATAATGACTACCCACAAATGTTTTCTAGACTAACATGGTTTTGCTGCCTTACAGGCCTGGTGTGATAAAATCCTGTGACTGAGAAAGTGTGTCTTGCCCAAGTTCATCCAGTAGGTTTCCAGGGCTAAACAGGGATTCAGCCTCTAGTCTCCTAAAGTCTCAGTTCAACACTCAAACTGCTACACCATTTTGGCTCTGCACAGACTTATAGGCACTCTTATAGAATACTAAAAGATTAGCGAAACAAAACTTACTAAGCAATATGAAGTGACTTAATGAAACAGTAACATCTGTTTATATCATCTGGAGGAAAATGCTGACAAGTCTAGAGCAGAACAATGCAGACTTGACTGAGTAAGTTACAGGTACCCACATGTTCACCCAATGAAAGAGTGATTTAATTAAAGAGAGCACAAAATCTGGATCTACATTACCCTCTTTATTTGCAGTTGCACTTTCCTATGTAATTAATATCCTATGCTTTACAAAAGTTACAGATCCTTTATTTTTCCATTTTACTCATAGGTGCTCAGCAAGGCCAGCCTAATGCCAATTTTGAATTAACATCCCATTTTAGGTTCAATATTTCTAACCTATTTAATTATTACCATACAAATTGCTTTCATTAGGGCAGTTTAAAAATAAATCTACACCAGATTACAATCTGGATAAATGTAGTGAGTTGCTTTCATGTGTTTGATGAGTTAAATTAATTCAATTTTATCTGTTTTTGCTTTCTATTTTTAAATCAGCCCTGCCAGTGTCAGTCAGATTCTCTCAGCCATCTTGTTATTATTTGGTCAGTATCCCTTGTGCAGACCCACACTGTTATTGCTACACAATTTTAATTAGTTTCACCACAGTCATCAGCTTTGTGATTAGCTGTGCATCTTGGAACACCTGGTGTGACTTCAGAAATTACTTGCCATCTGGCCTAATATTGGGTAATTATAACAACTTAATGGCATCTTCAAAAAAAAAAATACTATTTGCTGAGATACTTGATTGTTTTTCCACATTCAGTGTACTATATAAGTTGGTAGCATTACATGTAGCATTCTCATTATAGTTCACCATGTCCATTATTGTTGGTCTTTCCAGATGGAATATGTGAAGGCATCTCTTGGGGTTTGCCTGATTTTCATAGTTATAGATTTTGTACATCTACAAGATGCTATGAATTACTATTTGAAATTCACTGGGATGGTACGAATTCAACAACTTCCACTGCATTTGAATAAATGAAGCAGCAAATGGGTCTTGTCTGGCAAGAAAATGCTGAGACTACTGCAGGGGAGCTATTTCGAAGGCATACACATAAATGGAAACTGTCTAAATGCACAGTAAATGTATTCTTCTCTCCCCATATAATGCAATGATATTGGAGGGGTGAAAATGGCTGGCAGATTATATTCAGCACAATGCTATATAAATAAGTCAATTTCTTGTGAAAATCAGTGGATCGGGTAATGAACTTCACGCAGTATGGTTCATTTTATGATTAGCTTGGGTTTTTCTTGTGACATATATATCTCAGGAATGAGTCCCCAAAACAGACGTCTCCTTTAATTCCCATTCGTCAGTAAGGAAAGCAATATGTTACTTAAGAAAATGTTTCACATGCCTTGCTGTTCTTAATGCAATTCAGTTATTGCAGGAGAAGACTGGGTGGATCTTTCTGCTAGTAAAGTGAGGACAAGGTATGCAAAAAATGAGTAACCACATTAGTCTGTTCCAGCAAAACAACAAAGAAACTTGTTATATCTTGGAAAATAACATATCTATTTTAGTAAGAAATTTCCTAAATTACAGTCTACTTCTTTAGATGTGTGGGGCACAGTATTTAAGACAAAGTGGGCACAGTATATTCCATTCATCTGTGGAAGCAGACTTATTCAAGAAAGCTCATGTTGAAATAAAATAAATAGTTTTTTGTGGTTTTTTTGGACTATGTGGCCATGTTCTAGAAGAGTTTCTTCCTGCACCTTTCGCTCGCATCTGTGTCTCCCGCCAGAGATGCTGGCGAAACGTCAGGCAGAATCTTTTTAAGACATGGCCACAAAAGCCCAAAAAACCCACAAAAAACTATGGATGCCGGCCATGAAAGCCTTCAACTTCACAAAATAAAATAAAGTTCCACAAGGCTCTGTTGTTGCTATTCTAGAAAAGTTGATTTCTCCCTCTCCACAAAGGAAACGAAAGCTACATTCCTACAGTAAACTATAATGTGTAAATGTACTGAGGAAGATTCTGTGAGCATTACTGATGTAGATAAACAGTAATATGGGCATTTAGTCTTATGTCTGTGGTGAATAGTGTTGCCAGGTTTTCCAAACAGCAATAAGGGACAGTCAAAATTCATAACATGCAAGAGCTGACATTCAAGAAGTAGCTAATACTAAGTTTGTGTTCTATCTAAATACAAAATGAAAGTATTGATTTCAGTTAATCTAACCATGTATTTCTCTGTAAGGTTGGCATATGGTCCACATTTTTACCAAATGTGATGCATACACAAAGTCCAAAACACTGGGTTTGGGGGCATCTTTTACAGTCTGTATACAAGGGACAGCTTTCTAGCCTCAAATAGGGGACACCCCTGTTGGTTCTATAAGAGACAAGCTTTCTGACCTTCATCTAGTAGTGATGCCCACCTTGTTCCAAATGAAATGCCTGAGATTTGGTATGCAGATTCCCATTTGTTTGGGATGTGCAATCAATTTCTTATCATGACTATGTATTTTAAAAAAGAAACACACAAATTCCCTATTATAAAGGGCAGAATACTTAGCATACATGAAAACTAGAGTTCCCAGATCTCATGCCCTGAGCCTTCTTCACAAGTGCCAGTTGCTGAAGTTTGCTTCAAGGTGTACTCTACAGGAGTCTGTCAGGCCACTTTTCCCACTACCTTCTCTATTTCTCAGTGTTTCTGGAACCATACCAGTACCAGGAATCAGTTAGTATGTGGGACCCTGGAATACTTGAGCAACTGTGGTTGATGCTTAATGTAGAATAGCATCACCAGAAGTCACGCCTGTAAATGTGGCTGAATACACAAGGATCCAAAGCGAGACCATTAAGATCTAAGCACCCAAACTCCTATGGCTGGATGACTGAGTCTCTCAATTGTACTTTTCCCTACATTTGATGTTTCTAAACCTCAGGCTCTTCACCCATCTCTACTGGTATTTTTCCTACAAAATTTACAGGGCATGTATTTTAAGGGTAAGAATAATTTAATGTAGCTCCCTGTCTCTAAGGTCTCTACACCAGTGCTTATTGACCTAACTGATATGATGGACCTGTAGCTTCCCCCTGCCCCCATGTGCCAGAGACTGGCACAAAATTTGTGCCCATTGAATACACTTCTTTCTTTCTTTCTTTCTTTCTTTCTTTCTTTCTTTCTTTCTTCCTAGCAGCCAATATTTCATGGGCTGGCACATTCCTTGGACCACCACTTTGGGTATTCCTGCTCTACACCACATATGCAACCCACCTGCAACCATTTACAGTATGTCTGCTTGCCAAGCACACATATAGACTGTCATGGATTTTCACTGAATCAGGACTTGCTCCTGGAGCATTCTGGCACCAGTACCTGTTGGATTCACCCCTTAACTGGTGGTCTCTTTAGCTATGGGTTTTTGGCTCACAGAGAACGACAGACAGTTATCTTTCCACACTCTCCCCATTTCTTTTCTGACACTGCAGTTGAGGTCAGAATTAGACAGCTATGCTATCAATGCTGGGCACCTAGTTTTGACCTCAGAATAAGTTGTGCCCACAGCAACAGTGCTGGACAGCTCCCAGAGACATGTGAGAAGGCAGCAGCCCATCATCACTGTAGAGACTGATGTAATCTGCAGCAAAAGGTGAGTTATCTAAATGTGGGTTAAGAGAGGAAAGCCCAAATAGGGTGCAGACATCATGAAGACAGTCCAAATCCATTTCGGGATTTTGGCCCCAAAGTAAACAGGATACAGTGAGCCCAGGGGAAATTTGGGATAAATCAACCATGTAAGCAAGGTCTCAGCCAGAAAATGTGAAAGAGAATTTGGAATACAAAAACAATTTTTTCTCCAAAGAACGAGATTATAATTTTTTTTAAAAAAATACAGGCTGTGTGTTGGGAGAATTAAACTGCCTATTCCAACTTCAGAAAGCTTATGAAACCAATGTCTACTATTTTATTCCATTCTCCATACAAAATTCATAAAATAGTCATTCCAATATAATGATATCAAAGTCACAGGAATAGTTCTGGCAGACATATGAAACTAATATGATGAGAATGAAGATAGTTCTCAGTATTACATTTAATAGGATTATGAAATCTATTAATGAATACAGAACAACTTGGAAAATATCTTTATGCGTTTACAGCTGAGAGTGTTGGAATTGCTTGTGAATAATATTCTTTTTATTGATCATTTTACCTCTTTTTACACTTTGTCACTTTGTTCTGCATCAAGAATTTTAGATGATACAGAATCTAATTTTCTTTTCAAAGCCAGAGGTTGATTGAAAAATGGTGTGTGCAGCCAGAAAGACAGCAGTATAGAAATACCTTTTATCATATTATTTCCATGCTACATTTAGTCTATTTTTACTTTGTAAGTAACATAGGTTGTGCTGTGGATCATTTTGACACAAAGAAAACCCATCCATAATAATACCTTGGTCTCCATCATCAAGTGATAGGACTGAGCAATCACTGATGTTACTATTCAGCTGCATTTAATCTCAGTTGGCTGAACCCAATTCAGTCTACAGCTCCCCACACACACACCAAGCCTCATTCACACTCAAGAGCTCTGGGCATGGTTCTGAGGAAAGAGGAATATATAACTGGATTATTTTCTGCATGTGACTGATGCCATAATCATGGACTCTGTAGGCTGCCACCTAATGGCTGCTTGAACAGAGCTGGATGAAAATGGGAGCATAATACAGAACGGCAATGTGCCACAGGAAAAAGGATTTATCTAATAAAGGGATAGTGACAATTCATCCTATGTGTTCTTCCACTCAGAGCTGAGCAAAGCCACTCCAAGGCACACAGAGGAGAGATTTAGGGAGTTGGGTATGTTTCGCCTGGAGAAGAGAAGGTGAAGAGATATGATAGCCCTGTGTAAATATTTAAAGAGGTGTCATGTTGAGGATGGAGAAAGATTGTTTTCTGCTGCTCCAGAGACTAGAACACGGAACAATGGATGCAAGCTGCAGGAAAAGAGATTTCACTTCAACATTAGGAGGAACTTCTTGACAGTAAGAGCTGTTCAACAGTGGAACATGCTGCCTCAGAGGGTGGTGGCATCTCCTTCATTGGAGGTTTTTAAACAAAGACTGGATGGCTATCTGTTGGGAATACTTTGATTGTGTATTCCTGCATGGCAGGGGGTTGGACTGGATGGCCCTTGAGGTCTCTTCCAACTCTAGGATTACTCTTTCAAAAAGGGCTTCTCCTGGGCTTAACTTGGCTCACAGGGGATGCAGGAAAAATGCACAGGGGATGCATTTGGCTTCTTTTGAGTGGAGGCTGCATGTAGCCCACAAGTCACACTTTGTTAACCCTTGCTATAGTAACCTTGATTCTGTTCTATCATCTGACCGGAAACCCATTTGGCATGCATCTAAACACCTGGTGTTATCAAGGTTTGCCTAAAATTACCTGGGAAATACCTATCTAACCTTCTACCCACAATAGGAATGGTGGAAAAGAAATTATTTCTATCAGCAGCTTCAATTTTTGCAGATAATTTCTCTAAGAAGATTTAGATAGTGGTTATTCCCATATTGGAAGGCACCATGACTCTTTCCCAAGAAGACACTGACTTTCTGGGGCAGCAGTGGATCCAGTCTGTCTGGGTGAGCATTCAGATTTGTGCTTGATAGTCTGTACAGTTTCAGGCTGTACAATTTCAATCACCATTTTGAAACTGTTGGTTAAATTACTGGTTAAAATTAATCTTGCTTATATAAGTGAGGCAAAGATGAATCCCAGTTTCTCTGATTTAGGCTCTGCTTTCAAGCTAGTAATATCTTGGTAAGGTCCAAGCTATGCAAATGTGGCCAAATCCACTTGTTAAT
>NC_056524.1:105084945-105138762 GCF_019175285.1 Sceloporus undulatus | reverse complement strand
TCATATGAAATTAATTATCGGGGTTTGGGCATCATGAACCATACTGTATGCATGCACACTGCACATATATTTTATCCAATATGAGAGTTGGTGTAATTCCTAAACATTATGAAAGTATTGAGGTGTGAAAATACAGAATGATTATGTATAATTTCTCACTAATACAGGTATGTTCCCAGGCTCAGATGTCAAGATTGTTTCTTGATCTATATGTTGCCTGGATTTCTTTGCCTGACAAACTTATTTTTTCTTATCATGAAACAAGTGGCTCCTATATAAATGGGTGCGGAATCTGCTTCAGGTTTTAGACTGAATTTTAAAGGAGATATTCAGAATGCCAAGCTTTATCCCCAAAACATGTTCAGGATCTCAAAGAAGTACTTTAATATTCAAATTAAATTCTGGAGTGGATTCATGGCCCCATTGACATGGAAGTTGTCAGACACCTTCTGACCAGCACTCTACCTGCACTCCCATGCTAAAGCTGATGCATGTGCATACTGGCCATTTACTTTTGTGTCTTAGATCTGTACAGCCAGCAAAGGCTCAGCATATACTTGATGGGGGTAGTTTGCCCTCACATTAGTATGTATTGTGACTTCCAATTTATGTGTATTACTGTCTTAGGATGTGTTGGAAAAGGATGATCAAAAATTGATTGCTACCCATGTCATGATCTGAATGGTACACCTAACATGACTTCCACCCAGTGTGCACCGGTCCTTCCTGTTTCCAGGTCTTCCTTAGTAGTTTTATCCCAATCCTATTTTCTTCCTGGCTTCTCCTTTGTTAGATTCCATTTCTCCAACCCACATTGATCTCTTACTTATTTATGTCTAGGGCCCCTGCATACTTTTTCTTACATTCACTTGCTACAAAAAGCAGCTTTCAGAGATTGTCAGTGCTTCTTCCATGTGCTGAACAAATATAAACATGTTGGGAGAGGATGAGCATTATTATGGTGGCAAGCTCCACTCAGTAACCTCAGTGCCTTCACTAAATGCCTGAGTGGATCTCCTCATGCTTACAGCAGTTCATTGAACAGAGAGAGGAATGAAAGCCATAACATTTGAAATGGGTTCCTGTCTCTGAACTTGCCTCTCTCATCCTCCTGCCATAGTGTACTGCTCTTCTGCCTCAAGCACACAGCCCCCTCTCAGAGTATCTCCTCCTTGCCTCTTCTACCTTTTCTCTCAAGCATCATTCCTTTTTCCTTCAGGTTGTTCTTTCTCAGTCTGTTGACTGCTTCATCTGCCTTGTAACTCAGCTCCCTTTTCCTTCACTTTGTCTCACATAACATGCAGCTAAACTATGGAATTGTCTACTTCTAGATGTGGTGGTTACAGCCAGTGTGGTATAGTGGTTTGAATATTAGATTAGGACTCCAGGAGACCAGAGTTCAAATACCTGCTCAGCCATCGAGACCCACCTTGGACAAGTCACACTCTTTCAGCCTTAGAGGAAGGCAATGGCAAACCTCTGAACAAATCTTGCCAAGAAAGCTCTATAAAAGTGTTGCCACAAGTCAGAGCCTACTTGAAGGCACATAACAATGTAGGTGGTGATTCTGAACCATCACACTGATCAGTGGTGCGGATTTTTGAGACCAGTAATTAAATCCAGCAAATGCCAGTTGTTCTCTTTTGGGGGCAGGGAGGATTGCCTTGGCATGCTTCTTAATGGTTCTGATGTGATAGACTCTGACACATTTCCGGAGTGCACTATCTTAGCTGCAGCTGCTTAGAGAAATGTCCATGCTAAATGACTGAGATGAACAATAGATTCATTGTCTGATGAGGGATCACTGAAGCAGCTGCAAAGCCATGGGAATGTGTGTCTTGTTAAATTTGGGCCCCAAACAAAATACGTCTTTGATACCAAATGTAAGGACTGCAGATGAAATGTGTGCAAGTCATATGAAAACATAATTCCATGATTACTCTTCTGAAGGAGCAGATGTGAATAAATCAAGAAATTGCCATACAGTACCTGAAAGTGTTACCCATAGCTGTGCTAGACAGCCTTTTAATATTTCCACTATCAACATAAAATAATGGCACCTTGTTAATTTCTACCCTCTTACTTGTCAAGAATATTATGATGGAAATATTGGCAGAAATCCAGAGAGCTGCTTAACCCCATGCAAAGAGCTTACGCTAGCCATGTGGAATTTTTGCCCTTTCCTCCTTTTTAAGTAACTGAGTTTCATACTATATCAAAAATGCTTCTCCTATTTCTTTATTAATTGCAATTTTTGTAGAAGTAGTTAAATACTGTATGGAGAATGATGAAGAAGTACTAAAAGAAATATCTGTCATGTGCACAGAGGCAATATTCAATGTTGTAGGAGTGGGCTGCCATTCATGCAATGAGATTTCTCCTTTCTCTCAACCTCCATTTGGCTTTTTATCTTCATGTTCAACCACATCTGCTCAACAAACCTGTAGTGGACTATATGAGGGAGGAAAAGCAGTCCATCTATTCTGTTGACAGATAGACATCAGGGAGTGAAATTCAATCCATTTAATATGAATTCTGATAATAATAATAATAATAATAATAATAATAATAATAATAATAATTTGTATACCG
This sequence comes from Sceloporus undulatus, assembly GCF_019175285.1. Taxonomy (NCBI): domain Eukaryota; kingdom Metazoa; phylum Chordata; class Lepidosauria; order Squamata; family Phrynosomatidae; genus Sceloporus; species Sceloporus undulatus. The sequence continues at coordinate 105,136,170 of NC_056524.1, read as the reverse complement.
CCCTGTGGCGAACCAATCCGGGCAGTTGACAACAGTAATTATAACAGAGTAAAATATAAAATTAAAAACATTATAATCCCTCCCATCCTTAAATGCACACCATTTATCTACAGCATGTCTTTTTCTCCATTACAAAGTTCTACTGTTCCACCATATTGTGGTACCTAGTATTGAAGGCTATACAAGCTTTGCCACATCCTATCAAGTAGATAAACTTTGAGTATAACCTTAGCTGCAGATTGTTTGTCTTGCATCTGAGAACCAGTCTAGGAATAGAGGGGCTCTTCACCGAAAGGTTGGTCATCACGTAATGAATCAGCTACTTAGCTATGAATATAATGTCAGTGTAGAATGTTTGTGAACCACACTGGTGAAGGGACAACCCTGCCTCAGTGATATAATGGTGAATAGTATCTCCTACTTTATAAGTGCAGCAACATTTCGGTAGATAATCCTGATTCAGCAGATCCTGAAGACATTTGAGCACTTTCAACTTGAGGAGATATTAACATATTCATAATCAGTAGGAATTTTTCTCATAAAAAATATAAATACTAGAGATACAGTTTGGGATACATTAAATCAACATGGGCAAAGTGTGCCCTGTGTACAATGATTTTGAGTCCTCCCAAGGAGTCATTTGTTGTTGCTCCAAAATGCTCTCTTGGGAGTAAGGACATTTCCCCCACATTTGGTGGCATCTTGAATCTCCAGGACTCAAACAAAATTTTAGCCAAAAACTGCATCAAAGGCCTTCTAAAGGGCATGGGGCCATTTCCACAATGGCTTTTTTTGTGGGGGAAGGCTGGGCCAATCTAGGCCCCAGAGAAACCTTTTTAGAAACAGGAAATAAACATGAATTGACTTCACAGTCATTTCCTTTTAAAAAAGGATACAAAACATAGTGAAAATGTCCCCATGTTCCCTAGAAGGCATTTGGGGGCAAATATATTTGTTTTTATCCTTTTTTGCTGGTGTGGATGCAATGAGGACCCTCCAAAGTCTCCTGTTGGACTAAATTCTCCCTCTACCTTTCCACTGTTGCCCACCCCTGCATTAAATGGTATGGATTTCAAAAGCTACTTTTCAAATGTCCCCTTCCCTCTTCTGAAGTAGCTTGTTATGCTACATGGAGCAGGAATGGTGTTCAAGAAAATAGAATGGAAAGCTCCTTGGACTATTAGAATGAGTACCTTGTTTCTTTAAACTGGGTAAATTTATTGAGCATTTGCCATTTAGATCCTATTAGCCATATGCCCAATTATTTATGTTGCATGGCTAAATTTAATTTGTCTTTTTTTTTTGCTAGACTTTCAAAAATTAGAATGTTTTATTTACACACTTTCTTAGTCTGTCTACATAGTTTGGGAAAAATCAAGCAGAGCAAAAAGTGTTTGGAAATAAAATCAATATGTCTGCAGTCTTATATCCACTTGTTTGGCAGTAAGCTTCATTGAAAACAATGTGAGGTGCATCAGAGCAGACATGTATGTGCTATAAGTTAATGATAGCTCAAAGGGAACACCATATTTAAGATACAGTCAGATGTTCAGAATCTGTTGTGAACAGAGATACCTCTGAATATTACATGTTAGGGATAGAATAGGAGATGCTAGCATGTCTGTTTGTGATTTTTGGCATCTTGTAAAATAGTACAAAGTCTTATTCCTAAAGCATTTTCCAGAAATACATTGGCAATCATCCATCATTCATCACAGAATTAGGTATGATGAAACTCATTCAAATCAAATTGGCTTAAGCATACCTAAATCTATGTTGGATTGTGGCCACAGTGTTTTAGCATTACATTTCATGTTGTAATATTCAAAGTGTAATTTCCTGACATCCTGTACATCTTGATTTTTATCATCACAACAAATTAGCTGTTCATTATTGCCCTCAACAGCTAATGGATACTGAGCCTACTTAAGTCCAAGTTAATGAAAAGCTTGGTTATTCAACAGTCTCTCTGGGCATTGGCCTCTTTTCTAGTACTATTCATATAAAACTCACCCTCCTTCTTCTCTCTCCCTCCTCCTCTCTCTCCTACACACACCTGTACACACACACACACACACACACACTTTGAATTTAGACTTTAGCTATCTCTAATTATTTCTGATATTTTGAACCAAGTGTCAGAGTCAGTATTATACGTCCAATGCTTTTTGCATGGCTCTCATTACATGACTAGGGATGATCAGGGTAGCTTCGACAAAGCTACCTAATGGACTACTGAATATGTTTTGCCCTACCTAGTTTAAAATCATCCAGGTTTGTTTGCCGCATCCATCCTAGTTTATGTATCCCTACCCAGGTCTCCTCACTCACTACACAAATGCCACAACTTCCTGAAGCTGGTAGTCAGATTGTTACCCACTTCAGTTGGCTGTCATTTTTATTATTTTCATGGGATATATTTTCTGCATTTTCTTTTTAATTAAAAAGTACGGTATACTTCTAATAGGCAATGTTACTTAATCTGCCTGTCAGTGTTGAAACCTTTAAAACATTTGATCATTGGATTTGTTAACCAAAGGTTACCCAAGAGAGGGAACTCACAATCACTATTCAAATGTGTATGTGTGTGGTTGAGTGGCTATCCCTGCATTACATGGGACCCTCTGTTGCAACGCTATGCAGCTGCAAGAGGACTTGGGCAACTAAAGTTGGGATGAAACTTGTATATAATGGTTCTGAGAAACACCACTCCAGAAAGCAAGGTCCAAATGCAGTTTTATTTGTAAAAGGGAATTACCACTCACACAAAAACATGCTCTCTCACACACATACAAGAACAAATGATATACAAAGTGGTAGCAGACAGTGATTTTCAAGATTGCAGAGGGAGATACTTTAACTGATTCCAGAAGCAGAGGTTTCCACTGGGGGTTCTGTGAGATGAAAGTGGCTCAGCACGCTGCCTGTGGATTTGTTAGCCAGCAGTTACTAAGAAGTCAGGTGAGATACAGAGTGTCTATCTGACCACAAGACAAGACCAAATTTGTAGTAGCTGAATAGTTATACATGTAGGAAAAAAATGTGTCCCTGGGCAGTTTGGGGATTAAAGTGAAGTTTCTGGAGGGAATACTACAACTGGAAGTCTGTAAACTGGACAATCACTGTGAATGTCCCTTGACAAAAGAGTCCCACTTCCAGAAGGAAGGAATGTTGGCTTTGTGTTCATGTGGAAGCAAAGGTTTATCACCCATCATCACTCCTATCAGTGAAGGGATTATGCTGATTCTTATTTTAATTCATCTATCCTGGCTAATCTCCAATTATGGTCATGGAAGTCCTTATATGGAAGGCTGGTTTCCTGCACTGGAAGTGCCCTCTCAGGTACCTACCCAAAACAAATATCTTACAAATCATCATATAAATATCAAAACAAATATAATATCAAACTGATATCCCTGTGAGAAATGATCTTATGCACCTCAGTAGGACTTAAAAGGAAATCTCTTTGCTGATGTCCATTTGTGTATGCCTGTCCTCCAGGCCAGGTAATTCAATGCCTGGTTGAGTGGCCATCCCTGCATTACATGGGACCCTCTGTTGCAACACTGTGCAGCTGTTTGCATTCACATTCCACTGTGTCATCCAGCATGGCTTCTGGATGAACAGGCAAGTCACTCACTCTGAGGTCAAAATGAGGATCCCAATGTTGACTACGTGGCTGGATGCCTCATTCTGACTTGTGAGCTAGTGACTCACCACACAAGGCAACACATTATAAACAGCCACTAGATGTCTTCATGGAAGATCTGGAACAAAGAGTGAGTTTTTTTAAAAAACATTTTAAGGGGATATATGGTGGGGTTGATGTTGAGCTATCAGGAATTTATCCAGGCAGTTTGCACTAGAACCAGGGATTGGGCCCTAAATCATCTGGATTCACAGCCCTGGGAGTGGAGGGTGGGGGGGAGGATGTTTTACTTGTCTCATGCAGACAACCCCACATCTGGGTCTCTGTGAAATTTGTGAAAACTGCTGTACAAACTTTAGCTTTCACAGTCTTCAAGATATGACCTTTAAAAGCTGGATAGTTAGCTAAAATTATCATGCCCTTGCTTGCATCCCATCACTATTATCTAACTATAACACAAACATGTGAAAAGACTTTTAAAAATTGTTTTGAGAGCCTATAAGAGCCCTGGTGACGCAGTGGTTAAATGCCTGTACCGCAGCCACTCACTCACAAATCACCAGGTTGTGAGTTCAATCCTAGCCAGGGGCTCAGGATTGACTCAGCCTGGCATCCTTCTGAGGTTGCTAAAATGAATACCTAGCTTGTGGGGGGCAATTAGCTTACACATTGTAAACCGCTTAGGGAGAGCTTAAATGCACTGATAAGCAGTATAAAATGTACTTTCTATTGCTATATTGCTATTTTGGAAGAGTAGTGAACATTCTTTCTTCTGCCTGGGATCTTTCCACACTGGCATCTTTTTACACACACAGAGTGAGAGAGTTATGGATTGGCTCCCGGAAGTGCTTTCTATTGTCAAAAAGGCTCTGCTCTTCGATAGGCTTCCATGTAATTTTTGAGGACACAATGCTTAGTTCACCTGCATTGCAGCTCATACCATTCACCCTTTGTGTAATATTTCATAGGGGCTGGAGGGGATGCTGTGGTAAGATGAGGAAAGCAACTTTTGTGAAACCAGTGGCACATGTCCAACTCTGGATCCAGCTCCCTGATCAACAACTGCTGATGTTCATAAAGGCCCAAAGATACACAGCATGCGTAGAACCCTACAGACAGATTACATGGCTCAGCAAACATCTTCAGAGCCTTTCGTCTATTGCAGTTACTATAATTTGTGATATTTCAAAGGAAAGGGTATCATTTATTTATAAAACATGGCCTTTATAAGTAGGCATTTCATACGAGTTCTTATCCAAAGTTATGCTGTGCAATGCTTTTAGTGAAAATGCAGCCATTCCTTTTAAGTGAAACATTTATGAAACATTTATGATGCATATTTATATGGATAGATTACAGAAAAATTCTTCAGCATGAGAAATAAATAATTTTCCCAATCATTTAATTCCCAAGTACCACAGCTCTTTTAGGATCCAATCAAATAAAAACTGCAACTTCATTTGGGTGTCAAGATTTATGTACTTATCATACTAGCTTCCTCTCATCTATCCATAAAGAAAATTTAACAAATGCAGCAGAAGTTGTAGTGATGTATATGAATGCTGGCAAGTTATAGTTTTAAAATTATGTTTCTAGAGTCCTGAAAGCCTAGAGGCATCTAGCTATTTTAAATATTGAGGATCTTGGGATACAACTGGAATCTATCTAACAGGATCTTCTTACTTGAGATGTGTGTTTAACACAGAACTGTATTTTACACAGTACATTTAATACAGTACTTTATTTAACATGGGCTGCAGCTGCACTGCAGAAATAATCCAGTTTGACACCACTTTAACTGTCATGGCTCAATGTTATAGAACTATTAGAATCATGGGGTTTGTAGTTTGTTGTTCCACCAGAGCTCTCTGACAGAGAGCTCTGGTGGAATTTTATTACTAAAATTCAATTTAAATATTAAAAACACTTGAAGCTATAGTGAAGTAATGCAAAGCTGATTCCCCCCACCCCCTTCCTTTGTCTGAAACTGAACTCCTGCAATCCTCAAATGTGACTTACCTTGCTGGAGAAATAGATACCTTTTTAAATCCCCAATAAAATGAAAAAAATAAATAAAAATAAAAGTCTCACAAAACTACAATTCCTAGAATTCCATAGCATTGAGCCATGGCAGTTAAAGTGCAGATACAGCCACAGAGACCTAATATCAGTTTTAAAACTTTCTCAGTTACAGTTGGCCTTCTGTATCCATAAAGATTCAACCATCCTTGACTTGAATATATATTTTTTAAAAATCCAAAAAGCAGACATTGATTTTGCAATTTTATAAAATGAATACCATTCTACCGTGCTATTGTTTTAAGTAGGACCTGAGCAGTCACAGATTTTGGTATCCACAGGGGTCTTGGAACCAAATTCCAGGGAAACCAAGGACTCACTGTATTAGGAAAGAAGTCATATAAAGTAGTGAATGAGGTCCTAAATCCAATAGTCCCAAGAGAACACCCGTTGAACGAATCGATTTTAAATAAGTGTTGACTTACCCAATTTTCATGAACTACAGTGGTACCTCGGGTTACGAAATTAATTCGTTCCGCGGCTAATTTCGTAACCCGAAAAACCTTCGTAAGCCGAATTGCCATAGGCGCTAATGGAAAAAATAGCTCTCTGCTGCCCTCCGGTGGCGGCCTTTCCATTTAAAACAGCGCCGGGGTTTTTTCGTAACCCGAAAAAACCTTCGTAAGCCGAAACAATAAATCCCTATGGGATTTTTTCGTATCCCGAAAAATTCGTAAGCTGGGTAATTCGTATCCCGGGGTACCACTGTATTCATTAATTAGAACAGCAATAGCTGAAAAGGGCATTTAGACTGTTCCTCCCAATCTTACAAAGAGGCTGGGATTGCTATTAGATGCCTCTCGTCACTGATGAATTTATAGAGACTCGTGCCACTCCATAACAGTAAATCACCACAGTGGAGATATTTACCTGAACATATATATATATCTAAAGTGTGATGTTGATTTGGGTATGTCCATAAGCACTCTACCACATATCTGGGCTCTTGGCTTCCTTTTAGACCTCTGTGTGTTCAAAACAAAGATCTGGTTACATAATCGTACTTGGGTAAACCCAGCAAGAGCTCAGGCATTCTGGATTACTTTACAAAGAGCTTGTTCCCACTTAGGATTTGATACGAATTAAAATAAAACGTTTTTAATAAAATCAAATTAAAATAATACAGTTGTTATCCCGCTTTCAGAATCGCTTTATTCATCGTTCCCATCTGCTTGTTTAATTCGGATTTTTTACCTGCAAGCGTTCAGTAAGCGTTCTCACTTGGCATGAAATCGGTGTTTAAATAAAGCGATTCTTCTCCTCCATACCTTATTTGGAGTTGTCAATCAATACTACGTCAGAATGACGTAACGGTAACCCGCATTAATCTGAATCGATTTATCTGTGACATCGTTTCCATCTCTGTGACCGTTTCTGATTCGATTTATTTTTGGCGGTTTTTTTTTAAAATGGACCAATCAAGGCGCTTAAACGATCAAACGTCATAAGCGCTGTCTGCCTTATTATATACATTTCCCCTCCGAATTTAGTAGGAAACCCAAGCTCTCTCCAGAGGAACTATGGGATAGGTCTTCCAGGGCAGCATCCCCGCTTCATGTCTCCTCAGACAGCCAGGCAGAATCCCTTCAGAGAGCCCACAGAGATCAATGGGGGATGCTTCTGGCAATGCGAATTTAGTAGGAAACCAAAGCTCTCTCCAGAGGAACTATGGGATAGGTTTTCCAGGGCAGCATCCCCGCTTCATGTCCCTTCAGATCAATGAAGGAGGCTGCTGGAAAAGCAGGGAGGGAGCACTCTTCCCAAAGATTCTCTTTCCAGGGTTGGAGGAGAAGGCAGATTCCGTTTGAGAAAGAGAGGGAGAAAGGCTCTATTCCCCCCCCCATTGATCAGAGCCCTTCCCTGTCTGGGCGAGATCAGATGCCTCCTCGCGAGGAGCCTTCCCTTCCCTGCCTGGGCGAGATCAGAGCCCAAGTGGGCAGGGAATGCCTCTTTGAGAGGAGCCTTCCCTTCCTGCCTCTCCTCCGTTAGAAATGGGCTCTCCCCACACAGAGGGGAGGTTGCAATCCACCGGGAGAAGCCTTGTAGTCCTTTGCAGATGCAGGCGCTGGAGCAGCTGGGACTTCAGGCGCTTAAAGCGCTGAAGAGATTAAGCGCCTGTAAACCATTAAAATAAAAAATAAAAATAATCCTTATCTCTTATTGAAAGACCACAGCGGACAAAGGGGTGAGGGAAGCAAAAATGGCGACAGCCACGACGGATGGGGACAGAAAGGGCAACTCCCCCAATGACAGCCCCCATCGCAGTCAGCTTCTCCCATCCTTCTAGCCCGATTCAAATGCTATCGTTCTCATCTAAATACTCCGGTTCCTAACTCGAATCAAGGGAAAAACACTAGGTAGGACCCTAGTGTTTTTTTTAACACGCGTTAAATGAGGAAAACACGGATTTAAATTTTAACCCGCTTCTGGATTCGATTTCTTGTGGGAACGATTCCGGGTTGGTCTAGAACTGTTCTAGATTTAAACCGAATCCTAATGGGCACGCTGCCTAATGAAATCGATTCAGAACGCGGGGTTTCCCCTAGTGGGAACAAGCTCTAAGATGATTCATGAAAGCAATGCAAGCCTTCTTCTGAGCCTGAGAGAATGTGACTTGCCTGAGGTCACATGGGTTTACATGGCTGAAGCAGGATTTGAAGCCCAATGCTCAAACCACTGTGCCATGCTGGCTCTCTCATAAAACAATAAACATTGTCATATTCACTATTCATTTTGCACACTTTTCCTAGATATTTATTTAAGCGTGAAAAAAGCAAAGGTAATGATTTTGTCCCCAGTGAGGCCAATGCCTCTCAAAACCTTGCATTACTTACTTTGAAGTGTAGATTTGTGTTAGCTGCCAGGAAATAAAAGAACACTGTGGCTGTTTATGCGAGATGGTGAAAAGAAGCTAGGCCTGGGGACATAATTTACCTCTCTCTTTCTCTCTTTTAAAGAGATGTTTGCATTTCTACTGACAGAAGTGTTTGTGGGGGTGAATCTTTTTAGCCTGTGCATATAGAAAATATTATGAGCTCATTTTAATGTTGTTGGGCACAGCTTTTCTTTTCTTTTTTGGTCAAGGTAACCCACATACTTGTTTATATCGAGAACGTTTTACTTCCTTTATAAGTGTTCATTTGGATGCACGTAGAGCTGAAAAATGCTAAAGCCTTACAAAGACGCTTTGTATTATCACTACCAATTAATCATGCTGGTTCTGGTACTGATCCAGAAAGCACTTATATCTGATAATTATTTGATGGTGTTGGGAAGACCATTGAGGCTTGCATTTCCCATCACAATCTCAAAAATCAACTAAGCATGCCCTCCTGGCTGTAGCAATTCAGGCAGAGAGATATTCTCCATTACTGCTGCACAGGGAACTTTCCTCAAATTACCCCAACAATAAAGCATTTTTTAAGACATGAAAAAGATGCCTTTATTTTGGTGTTCTTTCCCTCCCTTTCTCTCCCTCCTCCCCTCTTTCTCTCCATTGAGAGAGTTGGTGTATATGTGACATTAATTTTGTGAACAGTTTAGGATGTGCAGATACACCATTTCACAAATGAAAACCAGGACACATGTGACCAAGCATCATTAGGGCAGTGATATATTCAAGTCTTTTAGTCCAAGTCTCAAGTCAAGTCTCAAGTCCTTGCAAGATAGCTTCATGTCAAGTCTCAAGTTGAGAATCTCAAGTCTGGGGGCCAACTCCAACAGGAAAAAAGGAGGTGGGCCACATTTCTTGGAGGGGAAGAGCAAGCATGCTTGAGGCGGTGGTTGAGGTCTCATTGGCAGTCTGTCCCTTCTGCACATTGGAAGAGCCTTCTAAAACTTTTCAAAAGCTGCTGAAAAAATGGGAACACAGATGAGTAATTGCAAACTGGGACAGTTAAAGGTATGCCTCTATCCAGCTCTCAGAATACCCTCTAGTTTTATGTATATATTCCCACATTTATTCAGAGAACACTGTAACAGGACTTAATTGATTTCTTGTATTCATCTAAGGCATTATATGGACAATGACCTGACTCTTACTGTTTCAACTAGAGTGGATCCAAGAAGTGCTAGCTCCGAATTCACCAACTTGATTCAATGGGTGTACTCTAGTTGTGAGTGTACTATATATTCTCATGTATAAGTCTAGAAATTTTAGTCAAAAAATTGATCCCCAAAATCTGTATCGACTTATCCATGGGTCAGTGTAAGTACTGTACTTTAACACTTATTTTAAAAAGGAGCCATCCCCTGGTGAAAAGCAAAAACATTTTCTGTCCTGGAAGTACTGACCCCCCACTATTTTCTCATCCATCTAGCCTTTATTATGAACATCTGCTGGAATTTTTTAATGTTCTTTGACATTGTTTTCCTTTGCTTCATCCTTTACATCCTTTGTTACATACCTCTAAATTTTACTCTTGACTTTCGATGGGTCATATCAAAATCCCTAATTTTGGCTCCCAAACCTGCCCTCAACTTATACATGAGGTTGACTTATAGTCGAGTATATACGGTTAATGGAATTCAGCCTCTGTTTGCGACCTGAAAGTGGACATTCTTCAACATAGGACTTTTTAAAAATGTAGCTGTGGAAACACAACTTAGCAGGGAGTCTTATTTCCTGCCTCTGGTTTGAATCAAGTTAATGGTATTCTGCCCCACCTCAAGTGTTAAGTAAGTTAGCAATGCTAGGATGTTTGTGTCATCATAAATTATTTTTGTTTTGAATAGTCATAGTGCACATTCTGCATAAATTTAAACTTTCACACAACTTCACAGACTTTTGGGGAAAGGAAGGCACATTATTTCCATATGACCTCACTGCTTACTGTAATCTGCTCTGCACTTGCACTACACATTTGCTTATAAATTATTCCCACTGAGTTAAGTTGTGCTTGCTTCTGAGTAGGTAGATCTACTATTTCATATTATCTAAATTATTCTGATTATGCAGAACACATTAACGGTTGCATTTCCCCTACCACTTTGTTTTAGCCTTGGCACCACTTTTTATAGTAACAGCTTTTCTGAAAGAATTAGTAGAGAGTAATGTAATGTGCTGGATTTAGAACAGACAGGCCCAGGTTCAAATTCTGATTTGTCATGGAATTCACCATTTGACTTTTGGGCCAACATTACCACTCAGCAAATCTACTTTATAGGATAATTTGGAGGTTGTTAGCAAAACAGGAACCATGTAAAGTAGCTAGGTACATTCCTGCCTTCCTGGTGGGGTGTTAGTAACAGTAACAACAATGACAACTTCTTTAGTGCTGCTGCATTCTCATTAGATTGTTTCCTGCCCTTGCAGTTTATCTCACTTTGTGCCAGCTTCACTTTTTCCTTTCACTCTGCCACTGCACTTTTATGCTCTATTCCCTCCTTGCCTCTGTTTTGTCTCATCTCATGCCTTCACAATGTCCCCTCACTCATTCCACAGTACATCTCTCACCTTTGCTTCATTTTATACTTTTGCAATGCTCCCATCCCTTGATTCTTTCACTCTACTGCTTTCATCTCACACCTTCCCTTCCCTCACCTAGTGCTACCATTCCTCTCTCTGTTGCATGTTCCATCACCTTTAGCGTATGTCTCTCACTCTGTGCATTCTGCCACATTAGCTCTCACCCTCCTTCATTCCCTTCCCCTACTGCTTCACCTCATATCTTTGTCAGAGCTTTTTGAAAAGTTTCAGAAGTGTCAAGGCTCCCCCCAGTGCTCCTTGTGCTTCATCTATTTTGTACCTCACCGTCTTTTCCCTTCATCTCATGCTGCCACACCTCCCTACTCAACTATACACCCACCAAATGATGTACAGGTAATAGTGGACAGGTAAGCAGTGGCAGTGATGCTTCCACTGCTGCAAGGTAAGGAAAAGTGAGTAAAGGAGAGAATGTAAGATGAGTAGTGATGGTAGCAGTGGCAATTTTGGAGATGGGAGGGGAGCCACGGTACAGTGGAAAGAAGGCAGTGATAATGGGGATGGTTCTTTTCCTCTCATGTTAGGCAGTAAGAGACTGACTAAGGGACCATGCAAACAGCTCTGAAAGTGTGGCTTCCAGGTGCCCCTTTTTCAGCCAGATCAGGGCCATGGCAACCACATGCCATGGCCCTGATCTGGCCTTTCCAAGGCATGAAAAGGACCTGCAAAAAATGACTCCTTTTTGCACTCTGAAAAGGGTGCAATAGCTGCAGTGTTGTGGCTATACGTGTTTCTTTGGTGTTGCGTCATGAAGACGCAGCGCTGGAGGACGCCATGATGCTGTGCACCATGTGGCGTGTTGTGCGGCATCACACACCTTGGGGGCAGAGCCGAGGTGTGCATTGTATAGACGCTTTGCCCTGACTTCACCCTCAGGCTGGCCCAAAGTGCTGGTCTGCACAGGCCCAACTGTCCTAATGGAACATGATATTTTTGTACCTAATAAGCACCTAGTAGCAATGCATAACATTGTTACAACAAGCAAGTATTGAAAAACAGCAGACTCCATGGAACCTTCAGTACCAATCTTGGTATGGTAGCAATTCCCCTGCTTTATTGCAACCCTTTTCTTTTTCTGAAACTTTTCAAAAAGCTCTGAAAATTAAACTTTGGCTACAGTTTCTTTCAAAAATCTAGACTTCCCTGAAAAGTTGTGACATTGACCCAGAGAAATGGAAAATAGGACTGAAAGAGTGTGGGTCTGAAAGTGCTGACTTGTTTTTCACAAAATATTTGGAGATAAGAGTGACAGCATATTTTGCTCAATAATTCCACTCCTATAAGGGCTAGAAACCTGCTTTTAAAAAAATGAAAATGAAAATGAAAGTTTGCAATCTGGGCCAGATGGTGTTTTGAAGAGGCACTGGTGATTTGCCTAGAACAGTGATGGCAAACCTTTTAGAGGCCGAGTACCCAAACTGCAACCCAAAACCCACTTATTTATTGCAAAGTGCCATGTCCTTCTGGCTTTCTACTAACAAACTCTGGCAAACTCTGTGCTGGGGTGATGGCACATGTGCCCACAGAGAGGGCCTCTGGCACGCGTGCCATAGGTTCCCCATCACTGGCCTAGAAAATGAAAACCAGCCAACTGGGCAGTTTGGCAACCTTGATTGTTGGACTATTGTAGGCATATACAGTTGGCCCTCCATTTTGTTGGGGGATCCTTTCCAGTCCCTCCATGAAAATGGAGACTCACTCTTATTCAAGCCCCATAGGCTTGAATGGAGTGCACCCCCATGTGCGCAGCAAGGGCACGCGTGGCATTGCAAACAGCAGAGGTCAGCCCTCAAGGTATATTCAAGGGCATGGATCACAGATCTGTACATTAGGAGGGGCGACAGTACTTGCTGGAAGTACAGTTCTTAAGATTTAGTAAGCCGTGTACATACAATTAGCTAAATAAACATGAAAGGTGCCTTTCTCCCCAACTGCAATGTAAATGTTTCGTGCTTATTGTTTAAATGCTTTTGATGACATACAGTTTAAAAATATCTGGCCTTAAGTGCAGCCTGACATTTAACAAGGGCACTGGAACAAAGAATTGTCCCCTCCCCTCTGCCCATTAAATTTGAAACATTTAGTTTTTGTACAAAGTCATGCCTGCCAAAAAGGTACAGAAAACCTAGCAACAACTTTGCAAACCTATTTCAAAGCTGTATTTCAAAGTCTCATTAAAATGAAGGCTGCAGTTTTAAAATTTTGAATGGTGTAATGGATAGTAAATGGATATGCAAAAGAATTTAATTTACTACTCTCTGAATAAATAATGCCGGTGTTTTTAATCTGCCATGTTTCAAACAGCTTTAAAAAAACCAAAACAAACCAGAACACAAAAGAAAAAAGTAAACCCCAAATAATATACCTTGTGAGTTTTGTAGTAATTTTTACTGGCTTATTTTGCAGCCTGTAATGATGGCCTTCTGTGATTTTAAATAATAGCCCTTTGGGCACTGACAGCAGGAGCAGTAAAATTTAACGCTCTCTTCTTCAGCTACATATCTTAAGTTTAAATCTCATTTCAAATAGTAGTTCCTGAGACCTTCTGAATATTATTGTACAGGTTGAGTCTCCCTTATCCAAAATGTTTGGGACCACAAATGTTTGGGATTTTGGATTTTGAATAATTTGCTTGTCAGTCCTCAGAGAACATGAGACTTTGGAGGTTACAGCACATGGAATGGCCTCAGTCAAACCTTGGAGGAAGCACCTGATCAGGCTGGCTTTAAACTGAGTTATGTGGGGCAGGGAAATAGTATTCTTGAGGGCAGGAGTTCATCAAGAGCTAGAGATAATAGTTCAAATGTTATACAGAGATCAAGGCAAATAGCACAAGGACCCGACAGTGGGAGGAAAAACAACCTTTAAAAGGCAGATGGGGGAAATGCCCCATGATCTTAGATGTTTCTATACTAATAAAAAGCATGGGAAATACAGGATAAACTTGAACTCTTAAAACAGCAAAGAAAATAAATATATAATAGACACCTCCTAGAATCCTTCAGCAAGCCAGCACTATAGTCTAAACAAAGTCACTGGAGCCAAATACTGAGATTTGGAACAGATAAAAGGAAGACCTACACACGATGTAGTGATGCCTCAAAGGTATCTATGGGGCTCTCTAGACCCCTCTCCCCAAAAGGGATGGGTTGGAGGTGCCCAGTTTCCCTCCTGAGGGATGCCGCAGCAGACAAACTGTGTGGCGTCCCTCCAGACCAAAAAGAACCTGGAAAAACCAGGTTCTTTTTGGCATATGGGGATGACATCATCAGTGCACCATTTGCGCACTGTGACACGTCCACAAAGCAAGCGTGGTGCCTGGAGGTGTGGATGCAGTGCCATGCTGATGTTATGCATGCGTGCCACATATGGACACCGCCATGTAAAGATGGCGCTGTCCATATGTGTTAGGGTTCTGGAGTGTGCAGATGCTGTGCACTCCGGAAGCCTAAATTGGCCTAAGGATGGCCCTTCCTACCCATAGGGCCTATATATATTCATTATCAGTGACAATATCCCTCTATGTATTGAGGAACACAAGTTAGAGGGTGGCATTGCACTCATGTGCCACTTGTGAGCCTCTAACAGGGATCTGGTGGAAACAGAATGTTAGAGTAGATACACCTTTGTTTTGATCCAGTAGTGCTGTTATGTTTTTACATCTCACCAATCCTGCATTGCTAATTTGCTCAAATCCCATTGTCTTAATGAGACTTAAGGAGTATATTCAGGATTGAAGCTTATGTTAGTTGACAAACACCATATCCTAGCATGATAGTCATAGTATAGAAATATTACATTTTGGACTGCATCTCCCAGAGTTGCCCAGCTAGTATGATGGCTAGGGGATTCTGGACATTGTGGTAAAAAAGCATGTCTTTTTAAAGCCTTGGACCAATCTATTTCATGGGATGCTGTGTACATGCAAATGTACTGTATTCATGGCTGTTTATGCTATATTTGAACACAAGCCAGAAGTCTGACACTTCCCTGCTTGCTGCTAGGCCATTGTTCTTACTCAGTTCTCAAATGAGCAGAACCTCTGTAGTGCTTCTGTGGCTGCACAGTGAATTACTGCCCTTGACATTTATTACATGCATTAACAATAATTTACTCACCATTAATCAGGAGCATCCGATCTATACTTCTCAATCATCCTAAACCTTTGCTTTACTAGTTGGCCAGAATATTTTATACCACCATTAGTCTCCAAATCTCAACAAACAGCCTGTAAATTTAGAAACAGCCAGGGATCTTGAAATGAACAGTGCCCTATTTGTTTCTAATTTATAGTCTGTGTTTATGCTTGTGCCAGATCTTGGGCTTTACCAATGCTCAGGCTCTGAAATATGGTGTCATAAAGTCTGCTCTTGTGTTGGGCCATTAGATTAGTAGGAGGGGGAGAAATCATGTTCCTTTTACTGAAGTCATTAGTTATAGGGTATGTTGAATATGCTTGCTTGCTCATATCTAAAAGCTATCCAAGATTAATGTGTGCATCACATGGTTAACTAAAAGTTTTTCTGTACAATCAATTTATTGCACAAGAATGTAAACTTGTTTCTCCACAGCGGTATGTAGATTGCACAGTTGCCATAAGGGATACAGTTCTGTACCTCACACAACATTAGTGGCCACCTTGCTTATTTATTTCAGATAGAGAAAGAGGGATGAAAGACTACTCCCTTTGCTCAGCTGGAATAATCTTCCATTTGGCTTATCCTCTCCTCCAGCTGTTTCTACCAGAAGATGTTTCACCTGGCCATTATAACAATGATTTACCATTATGTAAGAACTGGTGCGTGAGTTTCTATTTTCCTCTTTTCTGTCAGTGCTGTGTGCCCTTTGCATTATGTCAATCATACTGAAAGTCTACAACAGGCCCTGTTTGTTTATTTTTTTAAAAAATCAGAATTGTTGCACAGCACATCAAAAATTTGACAGGGAGAAAGAGGAGGTGTGTTTTTTGTTTGTTTGTTTGTTTTGCTTTTTGGTCAGTGACACTTTATGGGCCTCTCATGCATGTGACAAATTCCTTCCTATTAGCTGCTCAACACGAATAGACAAAATTATCTCCAAATAATCTTTATTAGAAGAATAATTTGAAAATAATGTTGTTGTCTAACATATCTGTGGAGCATTCTAGATTCCTTTCTGATCTCAGCAACTTATTGACAAGTTTCTTTTCAAATGCTGATAGTGAGATCCTTGTGTAATCCAAATAGAATCCATTTCTAGTTTTATACTTGATATGGTCAAGAGACCATTTCTTAGCTTTTTTTCTTTTTGGTCTGCGACAAGATGTCATGGTAAGCCACTGTTCCATGGGAACCTTGGCTTATTGTGTACGAATAGCATGTTTTGGAATAAACCATGACTTATTTCTCTGGCTTGCTGAGGAAGAGGGAAGCCAGAGAGCTGACTGGAGCTAGGTTGGCTCATTACAATGAATCGGTCACAGATCAAACGTCTATGCTTCCTTTAGCTCTTCCCACTGCAAGCAGGATCTGTTAGCTTACATGCAAGCTTATTCTTTACAAACTGGGATTCTCTACAGTTCTGCTTTGTTGTGACCTCAACACATGCTCTGTATCTCAGTTGGATCTGAATCAGCAAATGAGAAGTACAGGAATGAGATCTTTGCCTTAGTTACCCCGTCCTAGAAAGAACATTGTTTTTCGCCCATTAAAATGTAATGGTGCATACTAAAGTCTAGTTCAAATAATGTCTTCCATAAATTTGGCAGACATGCTGTTCCTACAATAATAAACACATGCCCCTTTCCTTTGCTTGCAAGAGAACAAATAAAATAATGAGGGATGATGAAAAAGCCAGCATCAACGCAGTCGGTTACTTAACAAAGCGCGGGTCCCTAATTGCAGAAACAAGACAATAATCACCCTCTGGATGCCCTCGTGGGGTGGCCTTGGACACGAGCCCTACCACTGCTTCAGAAAATGAAAGGACATTAAAATGCAGCCTAAAACAGATGTCTAACTGCTTTCAAAGCAGTGGAATCTGAAACAGTTACCAAATGCTAATACTACAAAGCTCTGTGTCCATTTGTTCCTTTATGTTGGGACTTCCTTGTAAACAGCAGAAGGGAATTACCAATCGACAGATGATGGTGTAATTCATGTTGGATGTACTGGTGAATGTGCTCTTAATAAAATGGCTGATATAATTCATATTGATAATGGGGTTTTCTGAGTACATCGAGGTGAGACCACCTGGAAATAACCTGAAGTGGTCTGGATAATTCAAAATTCAAACTAATGCCACTATTAGGGACACATTGGCATATGATGCATTGTTGAATGTATGCAATAGAGGATAGGGGCAGTTCTCTATCTAATTGAAAAAGGATTTTGTTCTCCTTCTCTTCAGTTTTCTCCTAAAGTGAAAATGTGAGGTCACTACTAGAGCTTTTTGCACAGAGAAATTTTTAGAAAAGCCAAAAAATAAAAAAAGAAGGAAGGAAAGGAAAGGGAATGTTTTGATATGGATGGAGATGCCACTGCACCACTGAAAATCTCATGGCTATGTAATAATCTTTTCCTTCCTCTGCATAACCTGTAAATCAAACATGGGCATGATTTCGACATGTGTACCCCAGATCCATTTTGGAGGCTCCCAGGCCTCCCAGGGATCTCCCCCCTCACACCATTTTTACCCCTAATGCCCTCAGGGTATGGGAGGCATTTTCTTCACGTTTTTGCTTGTTTAGGGCAATTTAAACCCAAGAGAGGGCCTTTTAAAACTAGGAACTAAACAAGAAGTGGCTTACTCTTCTTTTTATTAAAAAAAGAGACCACCTGTGGGCCTAAAATTGGCCATGGGGACCAAAAACACAGTAAATATGCCCCCATTGTATAAGGCATTTGGGGGCAATTAGAAATTGTGTGTGGTATACAATCCTCCAAGATCTATGAGGTGGACTAACCTCCCATACAGGGGTGGCTTTGGGACTGACATCATAGGAGCTCAGATAACAGGCAAGGCCAACAGGCATTTCGCGCAGGTGTGTAGAAGAGACAGCATAAGGTGAGCTTGTGTCGCCAGACTTGGAGAGTCTTTTGAGAGAGTTTGTAGGGTTTAGGCTATTGTGTCTGTTGGGGTAAAATGAATGGTTTGTGTGAGATCTTTGTGTGAGCCGAATGGAGGCTTGCTTGTGTGCTCATTAGTGTTCTTTTATGTGTGTGTTTGTGTGTGTGTTGGTGAGCTTCTGTTTATTGGGTTAGGGCTGAGCAGATAGTCTTGGATGAGGAACACACAGGAGATGTTTCTGAGGAGGAGGTCAGTTCCCAAACACAAGAAATAGACATTTGGAGGAATGTGACACATAGGAATAGAAGGATCAGGGATCATTCTGTGAGTTTGGAGCTACCGAATCAACCTGAAGTTCTTTCCCTTATCAGTAATAATGAGGAACAGGAACAAAAGCAATAGGATCAGTCCTCAGAAAGTGTGCAGATGACCTTGGATGATTCAGCACATGGAATAACCCCTGATAATCCTTAAAGTAGACATGATTCTATGATTCTATGTGGTGGTGGTAGGGGACTCCCTGATGAAGGGAACAGAAGCAGTGGTTTCCAAGCCTGACAGGATGACTTGAGAGGAGTGCTGTCTCCCTAGGGCAAAAATCCACGAAGTAACAGAGAGTCTGACAAGAGTTTTTTGTGGGTTTTTCAGGCTATGTGGCCATGTCCTAGGAGAGTTTCTTCCTGACGTTTTGCCAGCATCTGACAAGACTTACTAAGTGTAGTAACTGTTAACCCTTCTTTTTGGTCCATATAAACACAGCCTTCGGGATATCAGAAGAGATTGCTAAGAGTCT
This sequence comes from Sceloporus undulatus, assembly GCF_019175285.1. Lineage (NCBI taxonomy): Eukaryota > Metazoa > Chordata > Lepidosauria > Squamata > Phrynosomatidae > Sceloporus > Sceloporus undulatus. Next base: position 105,117,117 of record NC_056524.1, on the reverse strand, counting down.
CCGAAACCTGATTGGGAGGACTTTAAACTGAGTTATGTGGGAGCGAGAGACTGTATTCTTGAGGGCAGGACTTCATCAAATGTGGGAAATAGTAGTCCAAATGTTATTGAGAGAATTGGGTGAATAGTCCAAGAACCCAACAGTGGGAGGAAGGCAACTTTAAATAAGCAGCTGGGGGAATGACCCATGGTCTTAGATATCTCTAATGCACAGAACATGAGAAATAAACAAGATCAAGTTGAATTCTTAACATGGCAAAGCAAATCTGATATAATCGGCATCACTGAAATCTGGTGGGATGATTGGAATGTAGTAATAAAGGGATATAACCTATTTCAGAGAAATAGACCAAAAAGGAAAAGGAGGAGTAGCATTCTATGCCAAGGTTGTTTATACCTGTGAAGAGATCCAAGGGTTAAATACTGGAAGTCAGGTTGAGAGATTCTGAACTGAAATTACAGGAGAGAGAAACAAGTGATATCATTGTGCGGGTCTACTACAAACCAGTGGCTTCACTAGGGTTGGTGTCACCCCCATTGACCTTCTCCCATACCACATCATTTTTTGTTAGTTGTGTGCCTTAAAGTTGTTTTCAGTTTATGGCAACCCTAAAGTGAACCTATCATTGAGTTTTCTGGGGCTGAGATTGTGTGACACAACCAAGGTCATACACCACACAGAATCCGTAGTAATGTTTTTTGTAATAATGTTCTTCATAAATCATAATTTCCATATATCACTGAATGTAATGGCAATAGTAGTGACATAAACAAATAGCAAAATTAAAATCAAACCTTTAAATTACAATATCACATGCCCAGCCTAAAAGTATTTACCTTTACATAGTTTCATGTGGTTAAAGTGGCCATTCAGTAAATCAAAATTACATACATTTTAATGTTAAACTTTACCGTTACATGAGATACATTCATGGATTAAGTTTGTCTATAATACACACATGGTTGGTATTTCTGGCCCCATCCTTTCTGCCTTTCACTTCACCCATCATTCAAACATGGCCCACAAGGACTTCTGTAAAAATAAACATGGCCTGTGGACTTAAAGAGGTTCCCTCCATTATTTTAGACACTAACTTTTATACACTAACTTGGATTTTCATTAATATTTGTTGTTCTTAACTGTCCTCTAATTTACCATGACTCATGGTGACCCCATGAATGAGACACCTCCAAGAACCCCTGTCTCCAACTACTGTGGCTCCTTGGCAGAGTCTACCTATCTAGTACGCTGTCTTCTTTCTACTACCTCCCACCTTTCCTAGCACTATTATTTTTTATAGTGACTTGTTGTTTTTGTGCCTTCAAGTCATTTTTGAGTTATGGTGACCCTAAGATGAATCTATCATGGGGTTTTCTTGGCAAGATTTGTTCAAAGGAGGTTAGCCATTGCCTTTCTCTGAGGCTCAAGCCACTACTGGCTTGATGAAGAAGTGAACTGATGTGGAGGAGGTCCATCCAGTGAAGTCTGGGGAGAGATGAGACTCTGGGCTGATGAAAGAAAAAACAGGTTCTCACCAGAAAAAGGCACAGATTTCATGCATTGCTATGGTGATTGGTTTGGATGGTTTCCCAAATGAGTTACAGATTGATGTAATGAACTTATCAACAACTTTTGGGTTTGATAGGCCAAACAGAGCCTCTATTCTTAAAGGCAGTGTTTCTGTGAATGCTATAAATTGTGTGGAGAATGAGCAGACATGGCTAGGAGTGCATAATGCTCAAGAAAGAAAGAAAAAAACCAAACTGGAGGAGGAGGAGGAATAAGGAGAAGAAGAAGATGATGATGATGATGGAGTGATGAGCAGTGTGTAACCCAATGTTTCTAATAATAAGATATAAGTAACACATCAAGTCTGGTACACTGTGTCCATTGGCAGTGCTGAGCTAATGCTTCCCACTATGCTGTGGCTTGTAGTATTAGGGTGACTAACATTGTAACACTATCTTGTGGATCTCCTGGGGCCACGTTGAAATATGGAAAATTGCATCAACCAATAGGGAGAATGAGAGAAAAGAAGTGTTTTCTGTGAAAGAGAAGATCTTGGGTTAGGCACAGGGCAGCTGCTCAGTTGCAGCAACACGACTCTCTGCTTCTAGCAATTCAGTTTTAAACTGATCTATCTGAACTATGCTAGCTACTTGTTACACGATCAGCAGAATAATGCAGGGATGTTTTTGGAGTATCAGAAGTAATGCAAGAGTTAATTCTGACTACAGTAAAGGGAATTTATCATTAAAAAATGCTAGGGGAAAGTTGGCATGTCAGGTGAAGAGTCTAAATGTGCAAGTTCCTTAATATGCTAGCTCTTTGTGTGCAGGTAATCTCCCTATGGGGACAATTGAAACTAACATTAATTGAAAACAGTCACTCTGCAGCCTCAGAGGACAGTTGTAGAGCTGATGAAAGGAAATTTCAGGGAAATAGGTTTTAGCTGAAGAAAAGGTAAGAGCTGTTTGACAGTGGAATACAGCACCTTGTGAAGGTGATGGATTGTCTTTCACTGGAGATATTTAAGCAGATGCTGAATGTCCATATGTCAGGGTTGTTGTAGTTGCATGCTGCATTGCAGATCTTGCATTGAGCAGAGGACTGAACTTCCAAGATGCCTTTGCAAGCCATGATTCTATAAGTCTTAACTATAAACATTTTTAAAAGGTAAAATAGATTAAGTAGATTGCATGGACAAATAACCTGACTGCTCTCTAACTGATGCAGCCGGGTATTGTCACTCATAATTCACCACTGATTCCTCTGGGCAATTGCATCCTAGCTGCATCCCTGGTCCCAGGCATGTTTCAGAGGCTGTTTTTCAAAGTCATGAGTTTTCTGTCTTTGAAAAGCTGCCTCCGAAGTGTGCCTGGGACTGGGATGCAGCTGGGATGCAATTGCCCAGTGGAATTGACAGTGAATTATGAGTGATAATAACCTCCTGCATCCTGCAACCTGCTGCATCCCATTAGGGACCAGTCAGGTTATTTGTCTTTGCAATAGTCTCCAAAAACACATTTGTAAAAAGTTTTGCATGCCTTTGGCAATACTGGTTGCAGGCATTATGGGAACTGTTGTCCCCAAAATAAACTTTTCCAAGCTCTGCCAAATAGTACATATAGATATGTCTTAAGCAGCAAATATTTAAGACTGCATCTGATGATATCATGGATAGATATATTTCAGCCAAAATTTTATGGCAGGGTGGTACTGTGAGGGTCAATGGGACAATAATGGGATGTTGTTTTTGGAAGCTTATCCTTAACATTTCTTTGGAGCTGGGCTTGTTACAGAGATGGGCAAAGGGTAGACCTCTCAATATTACTGAACTACAAATCCCATCAACCTTCAACAGGATAACCAATAGTAAGGAATGCTGGGATCTGTATTTCAATGACACTCAAATGTAGAGGTTTGCACTTAGTACACACCTCCCCCCTCCACCCATCCTGCTTACTACAAACAAGCCTCTAACAAACTGTTCTTCTCTATTCAGTGTGTGCCATCTAGAAATCCTTTTATTATAGTTTCTTTTCCAAATCCAATCTTATTGATTCAAGAAATAGACAAGAGTTGCAGGCATGCCTTTCGGCTGATTGATTTTAGCCAGAAAATTCAAGCTTTTTTTTTTTTTAAATGTTCTCTTTCCTGACTCTGGAAACTCTTTGTGTTCACCTCTGTGTTCAGCATGATGCCCTTCCTTCCTGACAAAGTAACTGCTTTTAGCAGCCAGCCATGCTGAATAGCTGAAGCTTTGCCAGTGGCTAAGAAAGCAGTGGATTTATTTCCCCTTGCAATGCCAATTACCTCACTGCAGGGAACATTCTTCTCAGTTATTGTAAATCAGTGAACATGTTAACTCTCTGTTTGCTGGACTTTAGGTTGCAATCCTGCGCATATCTGTGCCCCTGTTTAAACTGAAGTGGAGGGCATGAGGGTTAAAATGGCCCAACTGCAGACAGTGCTTCAGCCTTGGTAAACTCTTGGCTGAGTTAACTCTGGTTTTGAGCCAGGTTGTGAATTTCTGAGTAGAGTTACTGCTTTTAATGTCATTCAGTTATACACTGTTCAACTGCATATAACTTTGCCTCTATTGGGCAAAAGCAATTAAAATCACTCAAGGGAGCTGTTGGAATCATAATGTAATCATGACCATATAACTGCAGAACTTTTATGATCCAGATTGTTCAATACAGCATTAGAAAGCATGTGGTTCATCTCTAATGGTCAATACAGGCCTTTATTTATATAGAGAATATTCAGTTTCCAAAATGGCAAAAATGACATCATCTTGCAACTGGCCATTATTTGCCTCCTCTGCTCCACCCCACAACCATTTTCTACTTATGTGATGCCAGTGTAAGTGTGGTGTAAGTTAATGGTCTCATCCCTAATGAGAACAGAGATTCCAGTTTCTTAATCAAGGGATGAGTCAGAACAGGCAGCCACCTAATCCAAGAGAGTGGTGTGAAGTGAAAGTACCAGCAAGGCTGGATGTGACACAATGAATTGCACAAATGCAAAAGATTTCTTGGGAATCTTAGTACTCCTCAAGAAGAGTTTGCCTCCTTTTTGGAAGGACAAATTAAAAAAAAAGAATGGCAAAGTTATACAACATACATGATAACTGCAGCTAGATTGTTGTATGTACAACGCTGGAAGGATTCAGTTGTTCCCTCTCAAGAAGAATTACTTATAAAGCTCAACGAACAAGCAGAGAAAGATAGATTGACTAATCTTAGATGAGAGGGAACTATAGAGTCCTTTAAAGGTGAATGGAGTGTATGAGTGATCCTTGGAAGAAGAAATGAGGAGTGATACACACACACACACACACACACACACACACACACACACACACTGTATGTATATGTGTGTGTGTGTGTACTGTATGTGTGTGTGTACACACACACACACACACACCATGGGATTTGCAGAATAGTTCAGACAACATTTTTAAGTACAGTGTCATCTCTTAATTATCAATATTAATATTATAAATTTAGTTAAATTTTATATAAAGATATACATCTCCTCCCACAGGAGGAATAGTTGCTGGAAACAACATCTGAATTTAGTTTTGGCCCTTCTCAACATTCCTAGAATCAGTGGTGTCCCAAAGTTTGGTATCAACCAGTGTAGTAACTCATGGTGCCGCCCCCAGTGACCTCCTCCCATACCACACCAGACAGAAACCTTAGTAATATTTTTGTACTAATTTACTCATAAATCGTAATTCCCATATGTCACTGAATGCAATGGTAATAGTTGTGACATAAACAACCAGCAAAATTAATATTATACCTTTAAATTACAATATCATGTGCACAGAATAAATGTTTTCACATATACATAGTTTCATGTGGTTAAAGTGAAAACATGGTAAATTTTGATGTTTTAAAAGTTTTTTTTAAAAAAACTTTTTAAATTAAAATATATATTTTAAAAAAAATCCTTAAAAATTAAAAATTAAATTTTGAAATTTGATTAAATCAATCAATCAATCAAACAAACAAACAAACAAACAAAAACACCCTGGGGTCTCTCCTTCATCCTCCCATTGACCTCCCAAGAATCAGAATGGGAAGGGCAGTGATGAAAGAACAAGACAAGATCCTAAAGAGTAAAAGCATAAAACTGAACGCTAAGGATTGTTCAATCTGCTGTACTCCCCATTACCTTGTATGGATGTGAGAGCTGGACAGTGAAGAAAATGGATAAAAAGAAAATCAATGCATTTGAGATGTGGTGCTGGAAAAAGTCCTGAGAATACTGTAGACAGCCAAAAAGACAAAGAAATGGTTCCTAGAACAGATCAAGCCTGAGCCATGGAAGCCAAGATGATTAAACTGAGAGTGTTGTACTCTGGCCCCATGATGAGAAAGCATGAATCATTGGAAAGACAATAATGCTAGAGAAGGTGGAAGGTAGTAAAAAGAGAGGAAGACTGCACACCAGATGGCTAGACTCAATTAGGGAGGCCATAGGCCTGAATGTACAAGAGCTAAGTAGGGAAGTGAAAGGTTGGGGTTCTTGGAGATGTCACATCCACAGGGTCACCATGAGTCAAGGTTGACTGTGGGGCAGTTCACACATACATACACACCTGATTTACATTACCTGTTGTCCGGAATTTGGAATGACTTCTGACTATATTTTGGATGGCTTTTCCTGAATTGCCTGCTTGTTATTTTAACTGTGCTAGTGTACAGTTTTGACTATTTGAACCTTGTTTTGACAGCCTGCCTTACTCAAAGCAGGAGTGATACAGGTGGCAATTATACATGAAAATGTTGAAGTTGCTTTAATGCATTTTCTCATCTCAAATACAGAAAACTTGTCCTTAATAAATCTCCACCAGAGGATGGGCAACTTGTTGAATTCTGGTGCTCCCAAGTACCTCTCACTGGATAGCTGTACTTCTGTCCCACTCCCAATTTTAAAATTATTATTATTTGTACTGGAGACAATCTTGTTAGGTTTTTTTGGAGTCTGCTAAACTGTTTTAGCACCAGAAACAGCTTTCTTTTTTCTTCTTCTCTCTCTCTCTCTTTTTTTTTTTTTTTTTTTTTTTAAATCAGGATATAACCACAAATCACTACTCACTTTTTGGTCCTAAAATAGCTCACAGTGAGCCATTAATCTAACAAAATGGTCTCCAAGCCCAAGGGCATGAGGAATATTTAGAAGGGTTTGTAAAGTTTTGTGGGTGAGCAGGGTGCCTGCAGCCTACACTTCTCCCACCTCAGCTTTGCAATATCTCTCTAGGCAGTCAAGATGAAAGTGTAAAAGAAAGGGGTACACTTGTGCATATTAGCCCCTCCTCATTCATCTCTCCTCACAAAGGGCTTTCAGTAGTAATCTGGTGGTTTACATATTAGGGGGCTAGGGAACTAATATCAGGCTTTAACAGAGTTATCCAAGGCACTGAACCTATTTTGGGAAGCTATCCAACACTGTTATCAAAAACTGGGATTGATTCACCCCTCCACTGATGTGGAGCCCAATGGGTTTCAGACATTCACTGCAAAGACTGAAGCTCTTTTCTGCAGGGATACTGAGGATGTGCCAAGTGTGTATAGACTGGCAGCCCACTTTATTTCTACCCTTTGAATTAATGGAGAGTGATTCTGTCTTTGACACCTCCAGAGATTCCTTTCCCTTCTCAGATAAATAGAGACAGATCCACAGCATGGTTTTCAAAGTTCCCTTTCCTCAATGAAAGGTGTCTTTCACTGATAAAAGGAGTGAAAAACCTTGGCAGTCCATTTTTTGTGGTTTGTTTATACACAGAACACTACCTTCACAACAAATAGGATGAATTATGTATGGATGTATGTATGTATATGGAAAACCAATTAAAATATAAAGACATAGTGCTATTTCTAAAATACAGTCTACAGAAAAATAGGTGATAACGTGCATAGAGATTGTGAGATCAGTGTATGATGAAATGGGGTTGTTTTTGATATGGGGATTTTTATTTATTTTTGCAGGTTCAGCAGACTTAAGCCTTTGTATGTGGAAATGGCCAATAGCTGCTATCAAGCGGTGAACATAAAAATACCAATACAGAAATTAGATTTAAAATGTTCATAAAATGTGTACATTTTGTATACTTGTATTCTAAGATCTGCAGTGGCAATAAAACAGAAAATTAGTTATATCCAGAGAAGTAGTTTTAAAACTACTGCTCTGTGTCCCCCTTCTTTGAACCTGCATTTCAAGCCATGCATTCCACATTGTTCCATATTCGAAGCACTATGGCTGCTCATTTTGGCATCTCTGCATTGAAAGATATATCTTTGGAATGGTGACAGAAAAAAGAGAGGGAGAGAAACAGAGCATACATCTATTATAATAAGGCTGGGATTTGGAATTAACCCTGCACTTGAAACAGAACACATTTCTCATAGAAAATTAAGCAGTTTTCCTGCCAGCAGAGATACCATATGAGACATATGACAGTTCTGAAAAGGTATTAATTTAATGCATAAAGCCTGTAAAAGGTCTTTGAGGAAATTATATGCCATATGAATAAATATTCTTCACAATTAGGCAAAGACCCATGACCAGGGGAAAGTCCAAGAATTCTTATGTCTATAATACGTACTGATTTACTTAATCTTCAGTTGGTGACAGGGCTGTTGAACCTTGGGTATCTCATTCAGCTAAAGCTGAAAAGATGTCAAAAGTTTCTCTTTTCTTTATCCTTGGATAGTTGCTTCACTTCAGCATAGCCATCTTGGAAACTCAGTTCCTATTCAGAGTCTGCCATTTTGTTGAGTGGTGATAATCATGGTGGTGGTAGTGGTGGTGGAATCCATTTCTTGTTTCTTGTACAGAGGCAGCATCAAATAGTAGGACATGAGTATGGCCATAACAGGCTTGAAGAAAAAGAAAAGACAGGGCCCCTCCTATGTACAAAAGCAGACTGGATTGATAGGTGGATCTTTTTTCAGCACTGACATTTGCCAGTGTCCTCTACCACAGTGATTCTCCAGTCTTTGGTTCTCCATAAGTTTTATTTCTGTTTATTGGCCATGACCTCTGGAATTTGAAGGCCCAAAGGTTAAGAACCGACACATTACCACATTTGAAGACACAAACTAGCTTGTGGTGCACAGTTCTTTCATCCAACATCTTGCTTCTGCCTCACCATATCTACAAAGCTGACCACCTTGCTCTGACATTAGTGGTGCCTAATGACTTACTGCTAGTTACCCAATGTTCTGTGGCATAAAATGCAGTCCTGTTGATGCCCTAGCTGACTGCTTTGGAATGAAGAGTAAAAACCATAACTTAAAGCATGCCTAAAGGAAGTATTTGGCTCAGTGTCCAGATGGCAGTCCATTAGACAAGCTGTGCCATGCTCTAACTGTGACTCATCATAATTGTAGTTCAGCTCTTTCCCAATAAGAAATCAATATTCTTGAGGAAAGGCAAGGGCATTGACAGAAGGAGACACAGGAGAAATGGGGATATGCAGTCTAAAGATCCATTTTGCAAACTATGCAGACAAACCTGATTATATGCTGATTCCCAGAGAGGAAAGGAAAAATATTTGGTTTAAAGCAAACTGTATAATTATACTCCCCTCCCTGAAGCAAGGAAGTTCACCAACCCCATGCTAACTCAAAACATCAGTGCACTGATGGACATTTGCCTCACATACATTGACTTTCATACCACCTACAGCGTAGGAAGTTTTCTATTCTCTAAAGGGGAAAAAAAATCCCAACCCTCTGGTTTAAAGCCAAAGTTAAGATTGTGGGAAGGAAATTTAGACCACACTATTTTCACACAAGCAAATTCTAAGCATAGATACAGTCACAGTCCCTGATTCTTGAACGTCCAACCCAGGTAAGCACAAGAAGTGTACATCATTCCCCAATATTGTGGACCAATTAAAACTCGGGCCAAATAACTGCTATTGTTTAAGAACTGGAAGATCCATGATTATATACTTTCTGAATAGCATGACATTTTGCACAGGTTTCATCAGCCTTGTTCACTTCAATTATTTCATTCCGTTAGTGATGAACTGCCAATGGAACTAATGGGATTGTGTTACAGTGTCTACTTGGGGTGCAAGCTAATGCACAAAAAGAGTCTGCCAGTGTGCTCATGTTCTGACTTATGAAGGGTGCAGTGAGTGGTCTGTATTCTGAATTTCCTTGCTTTTGGAATATATCTCCAACCGTAACCTTTTTGTTTAAACTACTTTTTTCCTACTTGGAGAATTCTTTGCATGGCACATAATGATCCCATGGACCACCAGATGTTTTTGGACACAAACTCCCATCAGCCACAGCTGGCATGAGCTATGATCAAGGATGTTGGGAGTTGTAATCCAACAACTGGTCGGCCACAACCTTTTTGAACAGAGAAACCAATCAACCTAAACAAACCTGTGTGATTGTTAAGTACATAAATTCTTACTGAGGAAAACAAAACAAACCCAATCAATTAAATTCTTTAAAATGTGATTACTGATTGTGTTTCCCTCTGTGAACTCACCCCATAGTTATACACTAATACAAACCTTTAACCTTTTCTCAATTTAACCTGCTCCACTGATAGTGACGGAAAGGCACTCAGAACTACAACAGATTGTTGCAGGGTTAGCAGGATGGCAGGCAGGAACTGTTTACCAAGATAAAGAAATACTTGGTTGAGTCTTCTAACATTTCCCTTAGTTGTCTGTTGGAGTACAACTGTTCAAGACAACTGGTTACAAACTATGGGGAGTGGGGAGTTCTGTCTTTCCCTGCCCCAGTAGGTAAGCTATTATTTTATGAATTTTGCTGCTGAAAGCTGGGAGAAAAAGATAAAATTGGAGCTGGATTACCATACTGACTGGCCGATTTTATAGAAGGAACTAATTGTAGGCTCAGACCTTATAGCAAAATACTGAACTACAGGTTTGCTCTGGGGGGGGGGGGAAGTTGGGGGCAGAGGCATGAAGGCATTGCCACCAATATGAATTATGCTGCTCCATGAAATGTTCCTTTATCACCCAAATTTCTAGCATTGCAGGATCTTAAAACCTAAGCTGAGCATTTAGCAATGCAGATTAGTCCTCTAAAGAGGAAGGACAGGCAAAGATACAAGAGAATGCGAACATAGCAAGTATGAGATGTGAATGATTTTCAATTTCTCACTCTCTGCTATGCTAAAAAATGGAGGAAGGAAAGAGGTGGGAGTCTTATTTGGGGAGGCATTGCCCACATTTTAATCTCTTGATATCTATATCCTTGAGAGGGCTAATTGTCCCAGAATTATAAATATGTAAGGGCAGTATCATCGCTGTGAGGGTGCAGACTACACCAGGTAACACCCCAGAAAAGGGATGACACCCAAGAAGGGGAGTGACACCAGGCCAGTGCTCCAGCACTGCACAGGGGCTTTTTGGGCAGCCTAGACCCTGCACAGGGCCTTTTTGGACCGCCCAGTCCCTGAGCGGAGGCACCCTGGTACTGTAGCTGCACCCTGCGGGCACATGATATATTTCCAGTCACAGGCCCACTTTCCCACACATGCCGGAAGTTGTGCATTGGAAGTCCCCCTCATAAGTCCTGCCTCCCCATGAGTGACTGCACCAGGTGACACCAACCCTAAGGACACCACTTTGTAGAGGAAGTGGAAAAGAACAATTATTGTGTGATTCAGGAAATACACCTTTACTGTACTATTTATTCAGATTATTGGTCTGCTATTGAAAAAAGATTCCTATGCTAAACTTTGGTGCATTTTGATACAAATACCAAGATCTTATATGCACTTAGTATGGTGTAGAAGTATGTCAGTGTAGTTATGCTTCATCCCACAGCAAAGCCTTTGACTGCATAGACCACAAAAATCTGGAATGTTCTCCATGAAATGGGAGTGCATCTACACCTAATTGTCCTGATGCGTACCTTGCATTCAGGACAAGAGGCTGCCATCATAATTGAATATGGAGAAACAGAATAGTTTGCAGGCAGCAAAGAGGTCAGGCAAGGCTGCATACTATCACCCTATCTATTCAACTTGCATGTGCAAAAGATCGTATGCTGAGCAGGCTTAGACTCAGTGGATGGAGGAGTGAAGATTGGAGGAAGGAATATTAAGAACCTAAAACACACAGATGTCACAATACTATTAGCAGAAACAAAGATCTGGAACAGTTACTGAAGAAAGTCAAAGAGGAAAGTGCCAAGGTAGGATTAATGCTGAACATTAAGAAAACAAAAATAATGACCATGGCAGATCTACAAGAATTAATCCTAAACAATGAGAAAATTTTAATAATTAAGGAATTATCATGCCTTGAATCAAATATTGATCAAAATGGAGACTGCATCAAGGAATTAGAAGAAGAATAGGAATGGGAAGGGCAGCTATGAAAGAAAGCGACAGGATCCTTAAATGTAAAGATTTAACTCTGAACACTAAAGTCAGGATTATCCAAACCATTGTATTCCCCATCACTATGTATGGATATGAATGTTGGACAATGGAGATTGGAAAAGAGTGCTGAGAATACTATGGACAACCAAAAAGACAAAGAAAAGGATTCTAGAACAGATTAAGCCTGACCTCTCCCTGGAATCCAGAGCGTGTGATTTGCCCAAGGTCATCCAGTGGCTTTCCATGGCCAAAAAGGGATTTGAATCCTGTTCCCCAGAGTCATAGTCCAATTCTCAAACCACTATGCCACACTGAATAAATACCTATAGTTTCATACCTGTCATTATTAAGATATTGATACCTTAATACCTCTAACTAGCCATAGTTTGCTTACTACCTTGTTGTATTAATGTCTTTAGTTTTTAGTGCTGGAATGGGATTGGACGCTCTATAGGTTAAAACATACTCTATTCTTTTTCAGATTTCTACTATCTGTTCACTCACTGACCCTTTTAACTCACTTTTAGCTGTGCTTCCATTTCATCATGAATAAATTGAGACTAAAGGACACTGAATGGTATCAGTGCAATACAGTACATTATTCCATCTGACTCACTTCACTGCTTTTATTTTCTGGAGCCCACTTTTGTTTATGTACTATGTTTGTGTGTTCCTGTTTCCTAAACCGCTTGTGGCATATCCTGAGTCTGGATTCTGATGGCCTTGCTATTCTTCACCAGACCATTATTTTGGACTGTAGGCTCTGGATGCACTCTGCTCCTAGCAAGTTTTGCTCCTGCACAGGAATAGCCCTATTTTGGTTTGCAAAATATTGTAAGACATGTAATTGTATTTGGCATAGCTGCTTTGGTGTATCTTAAAACATTAAATGTCGCAAAGGGTGACAGGATGACCCATTTCCCTAAGCATTTGCGGATGTGTACTCAGAACCCTGGTTTAATCTGAATGTTTCATAGAGCTTGGAACAACTACTTACAAATAATGTTGCTTCTGATTATTTCCTTTTCCCCATAACTAGAGACATATGAAGGAGTGCTGAAAAGTTTGCAGCCTGATTAAAAATGGAATGACCTAGGGCCATCAGACTTACATGCTATTCCACATATCCGTCTCAAAGCATGACAGACTTATAACATCATTTCTCAGGTTTATTTAACTCTTAAAACAACAACAACAACCCACTAATGGCTGGTCACTGATATGCTGCTCTCCTGCTGCTATCACTTCTGAATCATTAAAAAGTTTCCTTCGTTTCAAACTTTTTAATGTCTGGAAACAGAAATAGTCAGATGTAGCAAGGTCTGGTGAGCAGGATGTTGTCTTGCCAGCCCCAAGAACAAGTGCAAAAGAGAACATCTTTCTGCAGCGTCCTTCACTTTTTTACTTCAGTGCTTCCTTTAATTGTCACAGCAAGGTAAAGCAATATTCTGCATTAACTGTTTGGCCCTTCTGAAGATACCTTCCTTATCCCCAAAAGGCTGTGGCCATGACCTCTCCTGATGACCTCTTAGTCTTAAATTTCTTCAGCCATGGAGAACACAAGGGCTGCCATTGCAAGGACTGTTATCTGGGCTTCAGATCATAGTGATATAACCATGTTCCATCAACAGTAATGAGTCATTGCAAAAAAATAAAAATAAAAAATCCATTAGATTGCTCAAAATGCTGCAAAATCCACTTGGAGATATCCACTCAATTTTGTTTCTGGTCAGCATTCAAATATCTTGGTACTCACTTGGCTGACATGAATTATAAACCTAATGTGTTCCCAGGATTGCTTTAACATCTTAGGCCTGGTCCAGATGGGCCAAATGTGCCGTGCTGGCGGTGTACTAAGGTTAAGGGACGCGTGACAACAGCACAGTCCCTAACTCTAGTACGGCATGGTGCCTTAACAATGGTGGCGCTCTGTGTATATGGGTGGCACTATTGTGACATGATGGATGCTTAGCATCCACACGTCACATTACGCCAGTTACATCACACACTTGGGCGTAACTGGCGTGGCACCAAAAGAACCCGCTTTTTATGGGTTCTTTTTTCTCCGCTTGGAAGCCACGCAGTTTGGCGGCTGTGGCTTCCATGCCGGGGGGGGGGGAAGGCACCGGCAGGCCTCCCTTTTTGGGAGGTCTGTACTGGGCCTCAGTGATTGTTTTAGCAGAGATTCATTGATCTACCAAAGGAGATCATAAACATGTGCAACAATTTCAGGAGCTGACACAGACTTTGCTGCATCTTTGGTTTCAAAATCTCCATAATGAAAGTCGGCACACCACTTCTTCACTGCCGAGTATGATGGCCATTTGTCACTCAGTGTTTGCATCATGCAGTTGTGGCCTTCCTTTGGAGTTTTCTTTCACAGGAAGAAGAACTTCATGATAGCACTTGAAAAATCCACACTTTTTGTTAATATGGTTCTATCAAAAATCTGAAAAAAATCAGGAATTAGAGCTACAATCCTGTAAATTGGCATTTGCTTTTAAAAATGTTGCTAGTACAATCGCAACTAATTTTTTTTCTTTTTTGGAGGTAGGCGTAACCAGACACTTTTAAAAAGTAACTTTCCAAGCTCTGTCTCTTGCAAACTGCCTACTGTTTGTTTGTGGACTCATTACCATCCTTTTATAGTGGGAAGTTCTGGTGTAGCCATAGCAAGTTAAATTACTAATTGCTATGTAGAATGCAAAGTGGCTTTTAGTGGCATGCATCTTGAATTGTCATTGCATAAGATGTGGAATGTCAGCTGGAAGTTAACAGATGCAGCAGCTAGTGTGTGTATTTCCATTGTGCATGACTTGTCTGGATCAGGATGTAAACCTCTAAGGACATTTGTAAGACATGGAGTCCAAAAAGAATACTGTTCTTTTTCTAAAGTAAATGAAAGTGGAGAGAGATTTCACAGGAATGCTTTTAAGTCTTTATGTTTTTGTATGTCAGTGAGCCCAGGGATTGGGGGAATTAGAACGATCCATCAGAGAAATGGATCTCTTTAAATTAGAAGGGATTTTTTCCCCTGAGAAGAGAAAATGAAGCCCCTTTTCTGTAACAGCTGATCAGATTCAAGGACAATCCTAAAGGCTGTTGGTAGAAAATTGTTATTATTAATGGTATTTCATGTGGGGGGGGGGGTTTGGAAGAAATTCATACCCCAGACCCATTAGACTTCAGTTTCTATTTCTCACCTCTTGCTTTTTTTCCTGAGCTGCATTTCATTTTGAGCAAACCTCATGAAGTTGGCTTTAAATATACTGCTGGAAAGGAAATGGGGCTCAGAAAACATCTTAAATGCTATTACCACAGAGGACAAGAAGCAAATTGAAAAGAAAAAAAGAGAAAGATGGAATAAGTCATTCTTCTCTTGCTCAAAATACACTTGTGTTTTCTTGACAAAAGGGCAGATCTGCTGTTTTGTAATGTTTTGTAGCTGACTGGGGGTGTGTGCCCACAGACAGAAACACAGACACAGTTATATGTATGCATATAACTCAACATATTATATTGTTGCTGGGAAGATTCATTCCCTCACATGAAGATTACACTTAAATTCAACGGGAACACAAAAGTGTGTGTGTTCATGTGTGTGGCAGATGATATCCTTGTTCATGCACATCAAAAAATCCTGGAGCTTTGACCCTGTGAACTTGGGCTCCACTACAAACATGAGTGTATGTGTACTTTTACAAAAACCAGGGCTTATGGCTGTTCAATGTAAACAAACAGAAGAAGAAATAGACGGGAACAAGTGTCTCTCCCCATCCCTTGTCCCAAGCCTTTAAAGACATCCTTGCTTGTCCCTTGTTCCCAATCTATGCACAATCTTTGGCATCAAAAGGGATGTGAGTCTTTTCACAGCCAACATGTTACAGTTCTTCCCCTCCCCCCATCTTTTAGTGATGACTAACCTAAATGATCAAAATCTGAAGTGGTTTAAAGGCATAGCTTATTACTCACATGCCTTGAGTATGTGCTTAAGTATTTGCTCCTTCATTGCCCATAATCTAGCTGTATCAAATCATGCATTTCATGTGTCTTAATGAGAGGTTACCATTAAGGCCAGAGTGTTTTGAACTCTGCAGGCTTTCATTCATCTCAGCGTGGCATCCAAGCTGACAGAGAGGTGATCACTGGGGGAAAAACTAAGAAGAAAGCACACAAGGGCAAATTAGGGCACTCTTGGGTGGGAGCTAAATTTGGCTTGTGCCTCTAAGAAATCATCTATTTTATTTGCTGAGTCTTAGCAAGCTGAGCTGCTAAGAGTGGTGATATGGTTGATTTTCTATGCTGTTCCAGGCTTCCAACTGGACCCTGTTTTACACAATGTTGAAATGGTAATGTAATTCAGCAGACCTAGGGGCAGAGCAGTCATTCAGAACACAAACAGTGGGACAGGGAAATACAATGTAAATTAATTTGCCAAGGCTCAGAGCAAAAGCTCGAC
Source organism: Sceloporus undulatus (assembly GCF_019175285.1). Taxonomy (NCBI): domain Eukaryota; kingdom Metazoa; phylum Chordata; class Lepidosauria; order Squamata; family Phrynosomatidae; genus Sceloporus; species Sceloporus undulatus. The sequence continues at coordinate 105,100,757 of NC_056524.1, read as the reverse complement.
AGTTCTGAGAGAATGCATATATTGGCCCCTTCAGAAAGAAAGTTGACTGTTGTATTTGCCCTGTTCCTTTAAAGAGGTCACTGCAGTCCACATTACACATGTTCAGAGTTAATGTCTTGGATCTCTTGAAAAAGAGCTTTGTTTGTCTCCGGCAAGAACTCACAATTCAAATGAGGTCACATACCCTTGCAACAGATTGTGTGTGATTAAGTATATCTGGATGAGACCTATCTTTATAAGTTCTTCTGAAAAGATGCTAAATTATTTTTAAAATAATATTTAAATAATATTTTCAACAAACCCAGTTACATGCCCCTAACATTGTTTCATGCTAAAGTCATCCAAACAACATGATGGGCTCTGCACACCAAAACAGTGAAACCAGTGGCACCAACAAATCCATATAGTGATCTCAGCAGGCCAAGAGATGAATTCTATCTATCCAGCCTATTTCCCTGTGAATAATACAGTTCGGCTTAGATCTCGAGAAATACCTTAAGCCACATTGACCTCATCAGTTATTTTGTGCCATACTTCACCCTGCACTATATTCTTTGGGCTCCTTTTTCATGTTCATGTCACAACAGCACATGTTTACCCCAATGGCGTCATTAGGGTTGGTGTATACCATGTGTGGTAACTCATGGTATCATCCCCCTCCCCATTGACCTCCTTCCATACCATGCCATACAGAATCCTTAGTAATGCTTTTTGTACCAGTGTTACTCATAAATTGTAGTTCCCGTATCTCCCTGTAATGTAATAGCAATAGTTGTGACATAAACAACTAACAAAATTAAAATCATACCTTTAAATTACAATATCTATACACACAGCCTAAATGTATTTATATGTACATAGTTTCATGTGGTTGAAGTGAAAATTTGCTAAGATGTAATATTTTTTAAAGATATGCTTTTCATAATATGCTGTATTGTTTATATTTTTTGTTTTTCTTTTTAACAATCATGGTTTTAACTGTTTTTTTTAATTCTGTGGATAGTTTAATTATATTTTTAACATTTGTACATGCATTTTTCAACTGTATCTGCCTTAACTTTTCTACTTGAGTCCTGGATTTATCCAGATAAATCTGCCACACGAAACTGGTCTTTAATGCTTTTTAAAATTCAGACAGCATATTCAGTTGTTGAATCTCTTCTAGCAGGTCATTCTATAGTCTAGGGGCAGCTGAAGAAAAAGTCCTCTGGCTGACAGTTGCCAATCTCCTCCTGGCTGACTGGAGTAAATGTCCCTCAGAGGACCTGAGTGTACGAGGAGGATTATACAGCAGGAGGCAGTCTGGTAGGTAACCTGAATCCAAACCATGTAGGGCTTTAAAGGTCATAATCAACACATTGTACCTTGCCTGGGAACTAACTGGCCGTCAATGGATTGATTTTAATACTGGTGTAATGTGATCACTTCTGGATGTTCCACTAATCAGTCTGGCTGCATGTTTTGAACTAGCTGAATTTTTCAAACTTGGTACAGAGCTAACCCAATGTACAGCACATTGCAAAAGACTAGCCTTGAGGTTTCCAATGTGTACTCTACCAACTTTAGGTCCTCCACCTCTAGGTAGGTATGCAGCTGGCATATCAGCCAATTTCTCCTGGCTCAGCAGGGCAGAGAGGAAGAGGCAGAAGCTCACCCTTCTCAGTAGGCCCAGACAAAAGCAAACTGCTGCCTCTGCTCCTACCTTCTATGTTCATCCTCTCACAATTTCTGCTATCTTGTCCACCCACTACATTGCTAGAATACATGTTCTGGTTTTCATCTCTGAAAAGTTGGCAGGTATGGACTTGACTCTTTCTGTACCTTTAACAATAGTTTGATATGTAAAAAATCAGCCAGTGAGAGAGGCTGAAAGAGCTAGATAATACACTGTTTTATTTCAGCAGGTCAAGCTAGTGTTAAAGGCACAGAAGCTGCTAAAAATGGTAGAGGACAGAAAGACTCAGCTTTTCAGAGTAAAAATGACTATTGCATGTGACAATTAAACTAAGTCCCCCCCCCTTTTCTTTTTACAGCTTGTACATTGTGCAGAATTATGCTAGGCATAACCTATTTCCATCATCTTTTGGCTTCCACCGAAGCTGAGCAGTAGTTTGCTTTTAGCCTTGGGATTTAATGACCTTCATTAGTTTAACGAGTTCACTGTCATGCATGTAGAACACATAGAAAGGATTTGTCATATTTGCAATTCTGCACCTATTCCTTAACCTACAAATGCTTTGCATTCTACCAAGACTGTGTGCTATATTCTCCTCTCCTCAGAAAGAATTGGTGATGGTGAGAGTTAAAGGACAGGGCCATATCTCAGGCATTAGGATTTAGCAGCACAGATGGATTATTAATATAGACTCTCAGCCGAGCCTAAATAACCTCTGTAATTATCCAACAGGAAATGTTCTCTCTTCCACTAATCTCTCAAAGTGACATACTTTTTAAATGTTTGAGATTTAAATGAGTGCACAAGTGACAGCTGTCAGCAGGAAAAGTATTAACTACTCTCTCTTCTTCCTCCAGAAGTCAGTTCAGGTGCATTATACTGTAGAAACAATGCAGTTTGACACTACTTTAAGTGCTGTAGCTCCATTCTATGAAATCCTGGGTTTTTCAGTTTTAGAAGGGCTTTAGCCTTCTCTGCCAAAGAGTGCTGGTACTTCATAAAAGTACAAATCCCAGGCTTCTGTAGGATGGAGCCATGGCAGTTAAAGTTGTGTCAACCTGCATTATTTCTACAGTGTAGATGCACCCAGCTTCATCACGGTATATTTTAATTAATTAATTAATTAATTAATGTTTCTAAGCTCTCATTTTAATGCCACACTTTAATACAGTGGACCCTTGTTATACACTGGGGGTTGGTTCCAAGATCCCCCGTGGATAACAAAATCTGTGGATGCTCAAGTCCCATTAAATGTAATGACATAGCAAAATGGTGTCTCTTATAAAAAAATGGAAAATCAAGGTTTGATATTTGAAATTTATACTTTTTTTTGAACATTTTCATTTGATGCTTGAATCTGTGTATAAAAAAATCAGTGTATAAGAAGGGCTGACTGTATTTAAATTGCAAGAGAATGAATAGGCTGAAGCAGTTGAACGATTACTTCATTGCAATACACAGACGTGTTCTGTATGCCACTGAAAAAGGTCAGAAAAACCTGGATTGAACAGTGCTGCATGGAACAAGAACTGATTCCTGTTCCATATGGATTCTAGATATCCATGTCTGGAGAAGCCAAAAGCTTGATGTAGGTCTTGCAAACTGGATGTTTGAAAGTTGGCCCCAAACCTACTCTTCCTCTGGCTGGTCAACCTAGGCTTTGGCTATTCCCAAGGCTGCACATTTCTCTCTCTCTCTCTCTCTCTCATTTCATGTCTTTTTCAGAATACAACAATAAACAAAGGAACCATATGATAAGCACATTCTGGCTAGTGTTGGCTACAACAGGCAGTCAGCCATCATATCCATAGGGGTTCTGTTCTAGACCCCCCCCCCCCGGATGCCAAAAACTGTGGGACCTCAAGTCTTGTGGCTTTTAATGGCATGCTGTCATTAGGGACAATGGGGCCAGTCCATCCATGGATGGCAAGCCTGTGGTTGGGACAGGCAGACTGAATTGATATCCAGAACAGATGAACTTGGAAGTAATTGCCCCCATCCTTTAAAGTGCTATTATTAAGAACAGGCATAGTTTCAACAGGGTAAAACACAATCAATTCACATTTCAATGCATTGGATGTACAGTTGGCCCTCCACATTTGCAGTTTTGTCTTTTGCAGAGTTGATTATTTCTGGGTTTGATTAAAATGTTCTCTCTAGGTCCTCCAGTGTGACTCTATGATCTGCTTCACTATAAGTAGCACTGGAAGACCTATAGATTCCTAGAGAGAATACTTGTCTAGGCATTTATAGATCCTCCAGTGCAATTCTGTGCTGAACGTTCAAGAAATGCTGACCATAGAGCTGTGCTGGAGAACCTAGGGATTCTTAGAGAGGTGCTGTCTTACATAAAAAATAATGTTTTTTAAATTTGTGGTTTTTCCATTTTACAGGGATCCTGTGTCCCTAATCATAGCCAATGTGGAGAGCCTAGTATATATTAAGGATCTGTTTATAACATGCTCAAAGTGGCAAAGGCAAAAGTTCTGCCTAATAGATCTTTTAATTCTCTTGTTTCCCATTCTTAAATCATTTTTCTCACATTAGTTGTACAAGATTGGGAGATCTTTTGGTTTTAAAAAAGGTGATGTTAGCATGGCTTGATATAACAGAGTGAAAACGTTTTCAAAGTAGCAAAGGCCACATTGTATACATTAGTATTTTATGCTCATTGATTTTGTAATCAATAACAATAAATATTGCAACACATTTCTCATGTCATGGGTCTTTCTTGTATGAAATCCAAGGGTATTAGATCAAACTTCTAACTAAAGGTATCAGCAGCTGGAAAGTGCTGTGTGTTTGTATAAATGAGATGAAGAGAGTGTGACCTGCTCAAGGTCACCCAAAGGCTTTCCATGGCTAGGTGAGGATTTGAAACTTGGTCTCCTGAAGTCCTAGTCCAGCATTCTGACACCATGCTGGCTCTCAAGCTGTATGAAGATCAACTGGGAGTAAGAATTTTGGATGGAAGAAGATGGAATATTTTCAGCAGAAAAAATGGTTTAGAAGGAAAACTAATTCTTGATGGTTTTGAATATTAAGCAGCTTTCAGAACAAAACAAACAAGCAAACAAATGCAGAAACAAAACAGTTGTTCCATGTTGCACTGTGAATTCTTTCATCTGAGTACAGTATACTGTTGCATGCAGCAGGGATGCTTGATGGATTTCATCCTTGCAGATTTTTATATGAAACGACTTTCCAAACCAGTGTGCAGATTGGAATCCAAGTGTCTACCAGAGCTTCCTCTACTCAGAATGTTGAGGTGCATTTCAATTTTTCTTATTGTTTTAAATTGTTTTAAATGGTTCAAACTGATATTACTGTATGTCACCCTGATATTCTTGACTGTAAGGCAGGATGTAAACAAACAAACAAATGTCTCAGCCACGCTTTTATCTCTCCTCACTGACCAGACTGTCTTTCATTCTTTTAATCCCCAACCCATTTTCCTCTCCCCTTTTGGAGTGCCCAGGACTGCCCCCAAGCAATTCCACTGCTTGAGGCAGGAGCAAAGTATTGCTAATGGCAGTTTCCCACACTCCAGGATGAAGAGGAGATGTAGAAGAGGCGCTTAGCTACTGATCAAGAAAGCCACTGCTGGAAGTGGCTCCCCTTGAATTGACTAGCCAGCTTGCCATCAGAGAACCCAGCCCACCAATGAAGAGGAAGGGAAGGAGGTTACTGGGACAGTTCCTCCCCAACAACTATGAAGGTACAAGTGATGAAAGCTGAAGGCCTTACACCTTTGCTGCCGATAGCAGTCTGTCTGCGTATAGCAGTTGCTGTTTATGAGATGGCTGAGTGCAGAGTCTTCCAGTGTTCTCAAGAGCTAACGTCAGTTACTGTTCTGCTCTACAAGTCCCAGAATCCTACAGCCAATATTTAAGTACTATTATTGCAGAGGAATTGTGGAAACTGTAGTCCAGCAGAGTAACTTTTCCAACTGTCTGTAGGCTAATCTGCTCTACAACCTGGATGAGAAAAATAAAAAACAATGGTTTCTTCACCTTTCCATTGCTTAACCCACACACAGCAGAATCAGACCTATTGTATATTGTATAGAAAAAGGTCTTTTCTTTTACTGGCTCCACAATCAGCCTTTATCTCTTCATGTCAAAGCACCAGCCTGTAGGTACTAGTGAAAATTTCAGAGACAGTATATGTTTCTGATTTTCTTGGTTCTTCTACTGGGACTAAATCTATTTTCTTATTAGTCACAATTATGATTATGATGCCTGGTAAATTTTATGTATGTATGGTTTGCCTATGAAGTTGTATATTTTAGCACTCAAACATATGGAGGAATTTAGCTATGTCAGTTGGCTAAAGGTGGCTAGTAGTCTTACTGTATAACGGAAGTGAATCCATGCTAAGTTTTATGGAAGCTATTCTGTGTTTTAGAAGAGCTATCCATTTGGTACTTTCAAACTAAATTCAGCACCTTGGATAACTTCTATAAAGCCCAGAGTAGTTCCTATAAATGGATCTGCTGCCTCTGGAATGGGCCTACAGATTTCAGATTGCACTGAAGACACACTGAAAGCAATGATGCAAAAATGCTTCAGTAGTTGAATTAAGTGCCTTTTTGGGTATAGTTGCCAATTAAAACACTCTCTACATCTGCCCCAAATGCATACTTTGTCAATGAATTCATGGCAGTCTTTCATCTGAAGTCCAGTAGGACTTATTAAAGTATACACTCAAACCTCCAGCAGCTGATGGCACATTATAAACCTTTAATTCCCATTTCCTCAGATACTCAGGCTTAATCAATTTTAATTTGAAAAGGTAATTGCACAATCCCTGGGGACTAAAACAAAAAACAAAAACTTCCTTCCAACTTGGTAATTATAGACAGTATAATCTGTGATAAACTGATTCAAACAGGAGAGGTACTTGCTGGAAAGAATGGGAATTCTGATATCACTTTGCTTTTTGTCTCCACATGGTGATTGCTCTAATTAGAAGCCAGAGAGAAAATAAACAAAAGGAAAAACCTTGCAGAGAGCTGCTTTTGAACACTACGTTATTAATTGATACATCACACCTGTGTCAGTGGATAAATTGCACAAAAATAGACTGATCAAATTAAATGGAAAATATGAAAAGAAAACTCTAGATTATGAATCTATATTGGATACTAACCATAATCTTTATGTAAACCACTCAGAGGAGTTCAGTTATGAGGTGCTATAGCAATAACATAAATAAATAAATAAATAGGAACTTAGAATAAGTCATGTTCATTGGTATTGAAGAAGACACTACTCTGGCTGCTGTGAGGCAAACTATTGTTCATGTCACTATAGCTGCTAAGAGTGCTGCATAAGATTGAGTTGTCTCTTGTCTGTTGTTGACAGCGATAACATTAATTAGCTAAAGGCTGAACTCTTAAGCACACAGGCTCATGAATGAACCCCACTGAATTATAGTTCAGCCGTCTCTATTTCAAACCACAGTAAATAATGGATAAAGGAAGGGAGGAAAATCAATAAACATACAAAGTCACATTCTGCTACCTCTGTCCTTCATGAATGAATGCCCCAAGCTAATTCCCATGACTCATGAATGAACCTCCAAATTCTGCCCTGTGCCTGTAATCATGGCTTGTTTAAAATTAATGGGACATGTCCCAATTACTTTTTAACAGGAATAGAATTAGGACTGATTCATACACCCAGCATTATGTGAGTAGGGTCCAATGGTGAATGAATGAAGGACAGAATTCCAGATAATACGGATGTCTGCATTAGTCTGATAGAGCAAAAAGCATCCAAAGTCCTGTGGCGATTTACAGACTTTGTGACATGCACCAATAGGCTTTATAGCCCTCTTTTTTAATGAGAACTAGAGCAATTCTCACAAAAGGGCTTGGAAAAGCTACTTTGGGTGCTATAGTTCCCAGAATTCCCACACATTATGACCAGCATGGTGTAGTAGCTATTGATTATTATTATTATTATTATTATTATTATTATTATTATTATTATGTACAGAAAATAGAAAAACTATCAAAAACGTGTCACGGATTCTAGCAGTAAAAACAAATTAAAGAATTGGAAACACAACATTAACTCTGTCTGATGGTCAATATTTTTTTAACAAATATATAATCACTTTTTAAAAAATGTACCAGCTGTTAGGGAGTTAGAATTAGGGCAAACACTACAGAGCCAGCATGATGTAGTGGTTTGAATGCTGGACTAGGACTCTGAAGATCAGAGTTCAAATTCCCTCTCAGACATAGAAACTCACAAGCTGGCAAGTCACACTCTCTCAGCCTGAACAAATCTTGCCAAGAAAAGCCCATGCTATGGTCACCATAAGTCAGAAATGACTTGAAGGCACACAATAAAAAGAAGCTTCATCTGATCACAGAATACTCTTGTGCCAGCCAACTGCGGGAAGGGATTTCAAGTCAATGCAGAGTCTAGTGTTGGCCGTCTTGAGTAGATACTTCCCCCTATCTAATGTTAGGGCTGGTCCTGACAACAGACACAGTAATCTAGCTCTAAACTGGGATTCAGTTGGGCCTTACATCTACCAAACTATGCACATTCCATAATAGATAAGTATTCCTAAACTTTAATTTTGTCATTTTATATAAGAGACACAGTTTTACTATGTCACTGTATATAATGGGACTTGAGTAGTCATGGATTTTGATACCTACAGGGGTCCTGGAACCACCCAGCAGATACCAAGGGCCCACTGTAAATAAACAAGGCTTCTTTACTGTATCATGGCCTAGCAAAGTTGTTTGGCTGGACTTCAGAAGAGGGCCTCCTTCCTCCCTGTTGTGACTTCCACTATGTGGAATGGTCTCCCATTGAAATCAGGTGGGTGCCCAGTCCTGGGTGCTTCTATCATTGAATGATGACCCATCTGTTTGCTCATATTTTCTTGACCATTTTCATAATTGTTAACTCTACTACTGACTCCTGTTTTTTAAAAAATTAATGGAGTTTTAAAATAGAGCTATTATTTAGCTATTGTTTTATTTACAATTTATTTAACATTGTGAACTTCTTTGGGTTTTTTTTTCTTAAAATGAAAAGCAGCACAGAAATGTTCAGAAATAAATAGATAAAATAATCAATGAATCAATCAATATTTCAGCCTGGAATCTGCTGGGACTATTAATCCATTCCTTCTGGGTATCATATCTGTTAGTCTTCCCATTTCAGCTGTATCCAGCATTTTGCTCAGCCATTCTACAGCCGCTGAGATTGATATGAATTTCCAATGCCTAGCGAAGAATGATCCTAACTGCTGCCAGTAGGTACAGAGAAAGACATTTAAAGAGCACTTGAAAATCCTCATTAGGACAATTCAAAACTGAACCCAATGCATTGAATTGTAATTGTATCCCAGTAATTTGAAAAATAGCCTCAGCTGTTTGAGATGTAGAAACAAATGTAGTTAGGCCAACAGCATAAATGATGCAAATTCATGCAGTCAGGATAAGACTTCCAGAATTGAAATATATGAGTATGAACAAAACCTGCTTAACCTCTGAGTAATTAATCACATTGTGCTACTCATAGTGTGGAATGTATTGAAAGCTGTTGAGCAACACAAAGAATTTTTACATCAGAATTTTTTGCCAAGAGATATCGCCTGAGGTATACATGTCACATGTAGCAATCTGTCTCTCAATGCCACCCTCTCCAAACTTACTCTGTAATCCACCATCCTACCCCCCCCCCCCGGGTTGTAAGAGAATGAGGGGATCAGCAGTGATGCATCCAGCCATTTTGCTTTACTTGTGTGCATTGCAAACAGCAATGCCAGAGACCTCTGGAAGACCTTGGGCTGTCTCTGTAGGTGAAGCTGTAACATGTCCAGCTAAAGGGAAATAGCTGGGTGCTTCATTGCTGATCCCCTAATGCTCTGAAAATCAGAGGTGGCCATTTTGTGTGGGTTTGATAGAGGCAGCTCTTGGTCACTGAGTGGTCAGAAGAGACGTCCAACGTATGCCATGACTGAAAAGTGTGTTACAGTGTTGTATGGCAGATGTACAACATCCTGACACACTAACAGGATGCCAAGCATTGCTATGACTCTTCCCGGGATTCTGACAATGTACTTTTATGCCTATTTACTTGGAAACAGAGCTTACAAAATTACCTTTTTGGGCAACAACATCTAGAGTCCTCCAGGCTGCAGAAAGAGAAGGATGAAGCCTAGCCTCTCATGGACATTATGGCCACATGGGCATTACTTTTCAATGCTAGACAAAATGGGGAAAAGGGAGTATTTGGGGCTTGTTTTATCTCCAGGCATTGTTTTTTTAATGTTCTTATGCCTGTTTAAAGCAGAGCTTTGAATACCCCCCACCCTCAAATGAAGATAAAACAAATGTCAAATAAATAAGTGAAAAGATAATTAGGATGAATATGTGAAGCTGGCATATCTTCTTCATATGACAACAGATAAATAGGGAACCACAAGTGGAATTATTTTCAGTTTTGGAGAAAGTAATTTTTGGACAGCTCCCACAATCCCTTAGCCAGCATGGCTGTGGTTATGGTCCAAAAGGTAACTTTTCTAAGGTCCTTTTGTTTTTAACAAAGGCTCACACTGCGGGAGGATATATACAATAAAAAGAAGCACTTGCCTCTGTTTCAGCTTCTTGAGTGTGATGGATAATGTGCTCCCACACATATGAGGGGAAATCAATGCATGTGGAGGAGAGAGTATATAATCCAAAACTAAGAATACCTATTCCTTCCATGGGTGTGAGCATTGGTACAGGTTCAAATAAACAGATGGGTTCAACACAGAGAACACAGTGCTCAATATAGGAGCAGAGTTGGAAGAAGTCTATTTCCAATCAGTACTTCTTTTCGTTCTTTTGCAGATTTCAAGGCATCTTACTACTCAACCTTTTGTCACAATGCAGGAGCAACTGGCTATGTCAGGGAAACACTAGGGAATTTTGGGCCCTCCAGAAACTCTTGCTTCCATAGGTCCAGAATTATGACTGATTTATTTCTAAGATGCTTTAGTTAGTTCTCACCCTGACTTTCCAGTATTCTCAATACTGCCCACACTCAGCATTTATAGATTTAAATATGTCTTAGAAAGCACAGCAGTGATAGGGTTAACTAGTGTGTTTGTTTGTTTGTAGAATTAATAACTTGCCTTTCTCCTGGAAAGGGATCAAAGTGACTTAAAGCCTCCTACTGCTATATCTACCCATTCTAACCTCTTCAAGAAAGAGACAGATATTCATAGAGATCACTCTTCCTCTTCCTTTAGGCACTTCTTTTGTTATCTCACAGCTACAAAAGTAAAAGTAAATCCTGCTCTCCCACCTACCTGTTTAGCCTGGGTTAATTAAGCACCCTTAGACAGCTTTCCCATCTCTAATGGAGTTCCCATAATAAAAATTAGCTCCTTAATCATAATAGCAAGCCACTACCACTCCATCATCTGTACTATCCACCTTGCCTCATGCTCAGCAATTAGTCCTAAGCAGGCAGCTAATATGTACACTTAATAAGTACACCTATTTATTATCTGGTCACAACAGCGGGGTTGGGTAGGAAAGTAACAGCTGCAAATAAAAACATCAGTGAGCACTTGGGAGTACTGAAGTGAGGAAGTGGAGTACCTTAGTGATTAGGGGCTAGGTAAAAGAATCCACACCAGACAATGTCAAAACTTGTATCTCTTAATTCCAACGCAAAGGGATCTTGTAGCACCTTTGAGACTAATTGTGTGAAAGAAGTTGCAGCACAGCCTTTTGTATACTAAGAACTTCATCACATGAAAGTGTCAAAGCAGAATTACAGCAGGATACTGTAGTAGTGTCTGTGGCCATATCTTACCACACCATGCAGTGTCTGTCTTACCTCTGCTTCATCTTCCACAAGTTGAACACGAGTGTGATGCAGCAGCTAAAAAGGCCAGTGCAATTTTAGGCTGCATCAATAAAAGCATAGTATCTAGATCAAGAGAAGTAATAGTGCCACTCTATTCTGCTTTGGTCAGGCCCCACCTGGAATATTGTGTCCAGTTCTAGGCACCACAATTCAAAAAGGACTTTGAGAAACTGCAGCGTGTCCAAAGGAGGGCGACTAAAATGGTGAAGGGTCTGGAAATCATGTCCTATGAGGAATGACTTAGGAAGCTGGGGATGTTTGGCCTGGTGAAGGGAAGGTTAAGAGGTGAGATGATAGCCCTGTTTAAATATTTGAAGGGATGTCATATTGAGGAGGGAGCAAGCTTGTTTTCTGCTGCTCCAGAGAACAGGACCCGTAACAATGGATGCAAGCTACAGAAAAAGAGATTCCACCTCAACATTAGGAGGAACTTCCTGACAGTAAGGGCTGTTCGACAGTGGAACAAACTCCCTCGGAGTGTGGTGCAGTCCCCTTCTTTGGAGGTCTTTAAGCAGAGACTGGATGGCCATCTGTCGGGGATGCTTTGATTGTGATTTCCTGCATGGAAGAATGGGGTTGGACTGGATGGCCCTTGTGGTCTCTTCCAACTCTACAATTCTATGATTCTATGAATCCATCAGTTCCTGGCATGCTCCCTTTCACTGATAGGCAAAACCTGTCAATGGACATTATCATATGAGGATGGGACAGAATCGGGATCATTTATCCCGTCAGTGACTGCAATCGCACAAAGCCTTTCATACACGTAGTGCTGATCCTGTCATTATCCTGTCATTGAAATGGAATTCTATTAACATAAACTCCCATTAACACAAAATGCCAGGATAATTCCACTTCAATGACAGGACAATGAGAGGATCAGTGCAACATCATATGAAAGTCTTTTGTGCAATTGCTGTCACTTGCACTTCCTGGATATGTGTGACATCATGTGAAAGCCCTTTCTGTGATCTCACGGGAAGAATGGGACAAGGACGGGACAAAGATGTCCTTTTTCCATCTGATAATCTCTGGTGCTTCCCGACTGCACTGCTTTCGCACTATTGATTCATGTGTGAGAATTTCCTCCTGCTGCAGTTCTGAGATGCAGGCAGTCATGTGGTATGAGCGGGCTTGATTATGCTCCTCTTCCCTTCTTGCTATTCCCAAGTGGGCTGTTTTTCTTTTCTTTTCTATTTCTTTTTTTTTATTTAATCAATTGCTGTGACAATGCAAATGAATAAAAAATACAGACTGAAAGGCATGCTGGGAAGGGCATAGGTTAGCAAGATAGGGTTATGTAGGCTAGTATGCAGAAGCCATTGCCCAGGGCTATATCATCATCAAGGCACTTTGAAGAGCTGTACAAAAATGACTGTCCACAAACCAGTATGTTTACAATTACTGCACTAAAGCGATTGTGGCATTTTAGCAGACTGATGTGACAAAGTTCTGGGTTTACTTCCTCTGATGCTTGATGTGAACTTCACACATCTAGAAAGTAGATCTTTGCATCTGAGGAAGTACACCTAGTCTACGAAAACTTATGCTACAACTTCTTTTGCACAGTTAGTCTGAAAGGTGTTGCAAGATTTCTTTGTATACTGATATTCCAGACTAACACAGCTATGTTGCTGAATTCCTAATTCCAAGTGTGGGTGCAAATGGAACTCAAATATTCAACTGCCAAATTATCAGAAACTTACAAAAGACATTTCTTACATTATCGTAATTTGATACACTTGAAAGTTCAGCTCCTTTTTTAGTCTTCTACTTCTAAGTCTCTAGAAGTAGAAGACTATTTACCATATCCCTTGTGAGATGATTATCTGAAACATCACTGTTCGCTTGCACTAAAAGTTTGTGTTGCTTACTCTTCTTTAATGCCAAGTCTTTCAGAAAAATACAGTAAGTGCTCCAATGTACACATTCCATTAACTTTCCTTTCCTGTCCTTGGTTCAAATGATACTTCAATCATAGTCTTTTGGGACCAGCTACAAAGAGAAATGGTATGGCACCTCAACATTAGGAGGAACTTCCTGACGGTAAGGGCTGTTTGACAGTGGAACAAACTCCCTCAGAGTGTAATGGAGTCTCCTTCCTTAGAAGTCTTTAAGCAGAGTCTGGATGGCCATCTGTAGGGGAGGCTTTGATTGAGATTTCCTGCATGGCAGGGGGGTTGGACCGGATGGCCCTTCTGGTCTCTTCTAATTCTATGATTCTATGACTATGTTCCATTTTGTTGTCCATACCAACTTTTCTCAAACTGAGACAAAGGAAGAAAGTAAAGATCAGATATTGTAATGTGCACTTTACCACCCAAAGAGATTTTGTTTGTAAAGTAAAAGATTGTAGGAGGAATGTTCCAAGGGAGTAATTTAAATAAAATATCTTAAAAAAAAAAAAAGAAATTGGAAATGGTACACTGAGACAAAATCTTTGGCTTTACACCTCATATGTTGGAAATATGAAAACCCTTAAACCAGAAACCTGGCGAAGTTTTATCCACAAACCAAGAAACTCTTCCACATAGCAAACTGAGCTGCTTTCTCAGGTTGCCCACATTCTTGCTTGTGCCAGCCAATTTTTAAAAGTTGTAATGTGAGAGCTAATTTATCACGTGCAGTTTCCTTGGACACTAAAAGCACGATACATATTGGACCAAGGTTTTTTTCTTGCAATAGATCCTTAAGATCACATATGTGGCCAAATACTTGTCAAGAAAATTTTGTCTCCGCCTCTGCCCCTTCTAGAACTTCACAGACAACTCAGTAAGATGTGAACAGTCTGCTGAGTGCTGTAAAGATGTGTCACAACGACATTCCCCTTGAGAGCAATTGGTAGTTAGAGTTTCTTCACACTCTCAGTACCCATAAAGTTTTTTGTTTGTTTGTTTTTGCTCGTTGATTTTGGCTAGTGAGTCTGAGCTTTGGATTTTGTAAGCTTGAGGGCAGAGAACCCTCTAACTAAAAAGATTGCATGTACAGCGCTGTGTAAATTTACAGCGCTTCATAAATAAAGGTTAATAATAATAATAATAATAATAAATTTTAACTTGCCATCAAGGAGAATGAAGCAGATGTTTTGTGTAAAATATTCTTAAACCTGCTGAAAGATTACAAATGATTTAAAATTTAATTGATGCTATGTTTTAGTTTCTGGAAGTTTACATTTTAATTCCAGTAAAGAAAATGAAATAACCTAATTTATCTTGAGTTATCTTTGCATTGTTTTATGAAATGATTTATTTTAGTCACTGAAGTACTTTGTTGTGTTAAAAAAAGCTGTAAGTAGTCATTTATACCTACTGTAAATATTTATGTATAAGTTGAAAGATTTATGGCAGAAATTGATCCCAAAATCTGGATTGATTTATACACAAGTCAATTCAGTACCTCTGTCCACTGCAGGCCTGCTTTTCAGATGCCTGCTTGAAAAATGGTGGTGGTGCTTCTTTTGCATTTCCTTGCCATGGCAGGGAGAGTTGAAGGGTAATATGCTTCTTTCAGGTTTTGTCAGCATGGACTAAGTCCAAGAGCTTAGTCTGTCCCAGGTTAACCTAAATGAAGCAATGGCTTCTTCTGCTCTCCCTTGTATGGTCCTTTGAGGGCTCCCACACCATACTGGAGAGAGCAAAAAAAGGTTGGGAGAAGCTGAAAAAAGCCCTGATCTCCTTTGCACTCCCCACCATGGCTGCCTTTGGAACTTCTGCTCTGGGATGCAGGAGCAGGTAGAGAAGGTCTTTCTTTGTCACGGTGACTGTTCTTTGGTGCTTCCTTGCCAGGGCAGGGAAATTAGTTGGGAGAAGCTGAAAAAAAAAACCCCCTTAATCCACAGTGCCCTGTCTTCCATGGCAGCAGCTTTGTTAATCTTATAGTTATTATCTGTCTCTAGCTGACTGCTATATTATATATTTCTCTCAATCTTCTTGCTATATATATAACTATCTTTAGTTAGATTAGGATTTAATTTTTGTTATGTAATTATTTATTAGAGCCATTATAATTATTTTTTCAGTAAGTATTTATCCATAATTTTGGCCCGAAAACCTGCCCTTGACTTATATATGAGGTATACTTATAGAGGAGTATATATGGCATGCCATTGACCTTTTTCGTTCTGTTCATACCACCAATTCCCCAAAGAGCATAATTATTTGGCCTGGAAGATTGTTTCAGTTGGCCATTTCTCATAAATCCATCTTTTTTAGCAATCCCCCAAAGAATGAGAATTCTTTTAC
>NC_056524.1:105076853-105084935 GCF_019175285.1 Sceloporus undulatus | reverse complement strand
TCTATCTATCTATCTATCTATCTATCTATCTATCTATCTATCTATCTATCTATCCACCCATCTATCTATCTCTATCTCCTTGTGCAGCACCATAGTTAGGTAACAATGTCATTTCCTAAGAGTTAAATTAAGTTTGTACTTCATTGCACACTGACATTATTAAATTAACCCAAACAGTTTTTGGAAGTAGGAATTACACAGACTGGAAAACCTGAACTCTAGATCCTTTACAAGTGCACAGTGGAAAGCTACTGATATCTTTAACAGATCAATATGGTTTATGGGAAGCTGTGCGATCATGTCTGAGAGCTAACTTCAAAACAAGTATAGCATGAGATCTTATGTTCCAATATCTGCTGTTTTAGCCTCTGCTCTTTTAATTGATTGCTTTATTATGCTGCTTTTGTTCTGATTTATAGGGCTTTTATTTCTGTTTTTTATTGTACACTGCCCTGAGAGCTATTAGCAATAGGGCAACTAATGCATCATAGAAATAAATCAATCATAACTCTGAGCAACCTAATAAGAAATATTTTGTTTATATTTCTATGCACACAGCAAAACTTGGCCATTTACAGACTCCTATGGAGTAGGAGTATTTTGCTCTAGCTGCCTCTCTTTCTGGCAAATAATATGTAAATATGATGGACTGAAAACAGTTTATTTACAGTATATGTGCTGCTTCTAGCATGGGAAGTAGAAACCAGCTTCTGTAATAATAATAATAATAATAATAATAATAATAATAATAATAACAATAATAATAATAATAATAATTTATTTATATCCCGCCTCTCTACAAAATGCAATCGAGGCAGCTTACAAGATTAAAATATACAGTCCGAACCCTCAACCCACCAATTAACATTTATATGAAATTCAAATTCAGAAAAATAGTATCTGTATTTCTTTATTTTAGTCTCTTTCACTTTATTTATATGAAGAGTATATTAAAGATCACACAGTGGCATCCCTAGGGTTGGTGTCACCTGGTGCGGTAACTCATGGTGTCCTATTGACCTCCTCCCTATTGACATTCTCCCATTTCACAACATACAGAATCCTTAGTAATGATTTTTTGCACTAATGTTACTCATCAACCATAATTCCCATATACCTCTGAATGTAATGGTAATAGTGACATAAACAACTAGCAAAATTAAAATTATACCTTGAAATTACAATATCATACATGCAGCCTAAATGTATTTACATATACATAGTGAAGATTTGGTTAAAATGTGATACTTTTAAAGAAAATGTTAAAAGAATAAAAACATTTAATTTTAAAAATTTCTGGGGCCTCTCCTTTCTCCTCCCATAGAACTTCACCCCACTCCCACCATCTCATAAAGCATTTTAAAGGGAGCCAGGTGAATGGCATGGCCCATTTCTGCCAAAAGGTAGGTGTTTGAGAAACAGTGGTGTCATCCATCCTGCTTAGGGTGTCCCCTGGTGCAGCCCACAAACCCCACACACCCCTATTGACACCACTGAGGTCACAAACACTTTTTGGTTCATTTCGCTACAGTTCTATCGGTGGTTACACAGGTAAAACCATCCCTACAAAGCAGCCGCCTGTGTGCTTTATGAGCCCATCTCCTTGTATGTACTTGTATCAGTCAGTCAGGTAACACTAAAGCAGAATGGGTGTCCTCCTGCACCTTCATAGCTGAGTAACAGAGGGAGTTCCAACATGTTAAGCTGTACCCATTGAATTTTTCTCTTCTACATATCCAATTATGGTACAAGAGCCCTGCCCTCTTTTAAATAATAATAATAATAATAATAACAACACATCTGCCCACCTTTATCCTGAACCTGAGGGGGGGGGGAGAGAGAGAGAGAGAGAGAGAGAAAGAGAGAGAGAGGTGACTTGGGCAGGGTACAGACTGCCCGAAAGAGGCGGCCAGGAGCCACCTCTCTTTTCTGCATAGCCACACCACAGCAACTAAATTGTGCTGCGCGGTTGCACGAAAAACAAAGGAGCATAGGCTTCTATGCTTCCCCTTCCAATTTCTCAACCTGCAACATATTATCAGGCAGAACACAGCAAAAGGGAGTGGTCAGTATGGAGAAACACAGAGTTGTTTCAGCATTCACTGCCTCAGGAATAGCTGAATATGACCATGTGACTGGTGCTTTGTGGCTTATAGTGTTCATTTTCCCAGTACTGTTCCCACTTTTTCTATCCTTTCATAAATGCTGAAACCCAGCACAGTTTCCTTTCATGGTCTGAAGAAGATGTGGGTGGCACTGTGGAGCAAAAACCATTGTATGAATATATTTTGTCTTCATCTCTGCTTGGGTACTTGATATCAAGTTTCCTAAGGCTTCAGCCTTTGATAAGGAAACAAAAATATTTAAACATCAAAAATATAAAAGCCAAGCCTGTTAGTTTCTAGCTTTAAATCAGCAGAGTAGCAGAAATGTGTCCTTGTCTAATAATGCTTCTCTAAGAACTGAGACTGACTCAAAAACAGCACAAGTAGCTTGCAGTTTAAACAAAAGTTTACTAATGGCTTTACTCTACATATACATAGAGGCTATATCCTAATCTAGCTAATGACTAGTTCAGGTGAAGAAGAAATCTTTGGAGATTATCATACCGGTTTTTCTGCCTATGCTAGGCACAGGATGTAAACGCACATGGATGGATTCTATCACACAGCTCTGTCCCCGGGCAGTATTCATCCCGTACCCAATCTGGGCTTCTCACAGACCTTTTAAATAATGTTCATTAAAAGGTCCAGGAGAAGCCTGGATTGGGTATGGGATGAATACTGCCTGGTGACTGAGCTGTGTGATAGAAATCATCCCTGTGCATCCTATGCCTAGTATGGGAATAAAAAATGGTGTGAAAATCTCCACTACCTCACCATTTCCCCAAAGAAAGCTGAGAGAGGAGGAAGATAACCTCCTCTTTATCCTTTCTTCTCCACAACTTCTGGCTAAATGTCTTTTCTTTCCCTTTCCCTTCTATCTTTCTTTCTCTTTTCCCTCATATTTCATAGTTGTACTTATTTTATCTCCATTCCCTAATCCCCTTTCTCTTGTCCACTTTCTCCTTCTTCCTCATCTTTTATTGTTCTAACATATCCTATTTGTCTTCTTCCTACTTCCCCATCCACATCTTTCTCTCTTAGGATATGTTAGATGTTAGATTATCAGCAGTTGTGTGTCATGACAATCCTCCTCCTCCTCCCCCCTTCTCCTCCTCTTTCTCTTCACCATATGTTTCTCATCAAATTATAACACAAACACACATACACACCTAAAAGCCATTACAATCAACAAGTTCCCATATGGGGTCTGATGGGCACTCAACCTGTTATTTCATTCTTACAGAGGACACATGTCTGCATTTCTAGAGGAAATACTTCTTTGGAATGAATGTTACAGCTGCTGTAAGTGGAGGAACTCTTTTTGCATATTGAATTAACATGGACTCAGACCACATCGCTGAATTGGGATAATTATACAGAAAGGGGTTCCCACTGATTTCAATAAAGATATCTACAAGTAAGCCTAGAAATGCAGCTTCCTCTTTGTTTTCATTATATTTTAATAAAACAACCAGTGTAAATAGTGGAGTGCTACAGAAATCTGTCTACATAGAAACAATAGTACATACTGTTATCATCAAGATCCTATATCCACTTTGCTGGGAATAAAGGAATGGGACTTATTTTTGAGCAGACATGTATAAGATTGTACTGTAGGCATTAGTGAATGGAAATATGTGCCTCTGTCTAAGAAGGAGGGGAATCAGCAAATATGATAATGCCAAAGTCTGCATGTTCATGCCTAATGATCTCTCCCCCATCTGCACCCTACCCCGAATTGCTGCTAGTGTCTCCTTGAAGGTATTTAGAGCTAGAGGAAACTGGTTAGGGCTGCAGTAGCACAGCATGTGTATCTTCAGATTATTTCTGAGGCTTTAATTCCCATTATTTGTCAGATAGGAAAAAGCCAGAAAAGCTAAAGGCAACTTATCTATGTTTCTCAGTAGCGCTGAAAGGTTGCTTAGAGATAATGTGAGCTTGGAGAAGAACCTGGAAGAATTTGGAGGAAAGGCTCAGTGAATTATTCATGGGATAAGGAGCATTTCACATGTAAGCCACTGGATCAGGTTCAATTGAGTTTTCTAAAGAGCAAATGCCTCTACCATCAAAGGATGTGAAAAATCCCCCACTTTTAATTTTGCTGAGTTTGTTCAACTCTAAATGACATTTTCTCCTGCCCTTGTTTCATACTGGGTTGTGAGACTTTGTGTTTTCTTCTGACTTTGAAATCTGTGCAGGTTTTAATGTGTTTTTCTAATTTGTACCTTTCTTTGTGCAATTTCCCAAATTCATGCAATTTTGCATCTTGGCTTATGGCATGCTACAGACAAGTTTGAAATTATGCATATTCCACCTTGTATTTTAAAATTTGGACATTGTTTTGGGTGCACTTTGTAAGCCTTGCAAAGGTGTGAATGTGTGCCTTGAAGTAGCCTGTCAGCTTATGGCAACATCATTAATTTCACAGAATTTTCTTAGGGAAGGAATACTCAGAGGTATGCCAGCTCCTTCCTCTGAGCCATAGCCTACAGCACCTGGAATTCTATTTAGGCTCCCAAAAGTGTGAATGCTCAAAGCAAAATATGCATTTTGTTCCTTCAGGAAGTGCTAAAATGCTATTTTCATTGAGGTTATTGAGTCCAACAACATTCCTTTCCATTCCATATTACCATCACAGATCTCTTAGGTATGGTAGACTATTGTTACCAGGCTTATAGATAAACCAGTAAAACTAGGGCAGGAGAAGCAAGGGTAAGGTTGGCATAGAGGAAACCAGGGGTGGTTGGGAGAAGTCTATTCCTTCTAATGCCTTGCCCCTCTACATCTTCCTGTTTGAGAAAGAAGAGGCTGCTCAAGACTCCTGGCTCCTCTACCTGCAATCTCCAGATCTGGGATGGGGAAGAAAGAATAATCCAGCATGGCAGCAGTTGAGTGATTGAAAATGTGGTGATGGCCACTTGCCTAATCACCATCCTCAGCATATAGCTATTGGGAGAAATGAGGAGATGCTGTTCAGTGGAAAACTCAGAGGTAGAAAGGGAAGAAGTTTCAAAAATATTTTTTAATTGTGACAATTTTTTTTTCAAGTGTCAAGAAACATTGATGAGAAAACTCGTGAATTGATGAGAATCTTCATAGTTTAGGATTTATTCTGTGCAAAATTCACACAACAGTTTTGCACATATGTTTTATGTTGCTGCAATGCTGGAAATTTGGGGAATAAAGGAATTTTTTGTAGGGGGTAGCTGGAGTCTTATGGGGAGGCAATTCCTTCATTTCTCCCCTCCCAGAAGCTACATCCTTGAGCTAGCAGTGGCACTGACTCCACTGTAAAATACTCTAAACAAATTTCAAGCACCATGGGAGGCAGACTAGTGTTAGCATATCCTACACCCCTCTTGCACTGAATATGGGGTTTCACATTTTCAAATTTTGATATCTAGAGTCAGACATGTTATTAAGAGGTCACAGTGACCTTTGAAACACTACAATGTTTCATATGGAAAAGGCATGCTGGTCTGAAGACATGTGGAAGACCTAGATAGCACTAAACAAGGTTAAATAGGTTTGTCGATCACTCCACCCTCCTCCAGGCTTTCTGCATATCCTCTCAAAATAGAGACTGAGTGAGTCCCATTGCAAGCAGTTAAAGACCATATTTCCTTTATATCCTAGGCTGTGTCACATTTTCTATCCATCCATCCAGAGTCGTCTCAAATCCAATCAGTATTTGTCACCTTAAAGTTATTACCAGCAGTTGTTTCAGAATCCTATTGTTGATTTTGTGGGAAGACCATCAGGTTTTTGTTACACTGCAGGATATCACCAAGTCCTTCTTAAAGTGCAAAACAGGATATAAATAACTGCCCCACACATGACCAATTAACTGCTATAGACAGAGGCTCTGTTACACAGACCAGAGCTCCGCTCTCTGTATAGCTTTCAGACCCAATCTGAACCACCCTCCATCTTCTGTGGAACCATCTCTTCAGGACTCGTAATTATCATGCCCTCTAACTTCCAGATTCTCACTATCCAAGCTTTGACATCTTTCTTTCTGTTAGTTCTGTATTGTTCTTGAAGTTGCACTGGTTTTGTGTGTTTACATGCACCTTTGCACATTTCTAAATAAAAACTTTTTAAATTCACCAACAGCAGAGTGTCTGCAGTTAGTACTGCAGTTAGTTAGTATTCAAGCATCCATGGTCTGAAAATATTTTTTAAAAGTATAAATTCCAAATAGCAAACCTTGATTTTGCCATTTTATATACAGGATACCATTTTACTGTGCCATTGTATTTAATGGGACTTGAATATCCACAAATTTTGGTATCCACAGGGGGTTCTGGAACAAAACCCTAGCATATAACAAAGACCTACTGTATACGTAAGTGTAAAAGATCCCTTAAGTTACCAAATGTCTTTCAGGCCTCCTGTTGAACTAAGAAATTTTCCCCAAATACTAAGGAGATGCTGTCACTGTTGGTTGAGAGCACAAATCCCCCCACTTTTTTGGCCTTTCCTCATCCCATTGTCCTTTCTCCATTCTGCTACCTGAGACTTCACCACTGGCTCTTGCTGTAATCCAAATAAAGATGCCTTGGATCCTGTTATGTGACAAAAGATTTTCCTTCTCTGTTAAGCAGGCAAGAAAGATTCCTGTTTGTTTGCTTGTTAGCTTTTATTTGGAATGTTGTGTACCGTTTTCTGATTTCAAACCTTGCACGGTGGAATACTGGTGTCTTAGACCCAGAAATTTAGACCCTGCCCTGATAGCAGTTCTCAGGGGATTTTTAAATTGAGCTGAGAGTTGTGAACAGCAGTTTAAGAATGCATGAGTGAGTTGCTGGCAAAGACAAATATTGGAAGGTGACATTTATGTTCCATCCACTTAGCAGCATCACAACCATAACAGTAATGGTTCAGCAATGCTAATTTATTTTTCGCTTTCTTATGTGCAGTGCGAGAATTAGCTAATGTTAGCAAAGTGTTTTCATCATGTAAGGCACTATTTGAGTCATGTTTGGTGATGCATGGCAATTTAAGGTTAAAAAGAATATGGAAGATATAAAGGAACAGAAAAGAAAATATAAGATTACACACACACACACACACACACACACACACACACACACACACACGGTTAGTAAGGGACACATATATGGGATGAGACTTCAGAGGTAAATTTCTGTGTTTCTAGAGCTTGCAAGTTGCTTGCTCAAGGCAGGGATGGAAAAATGTGTTTTGTGATCACTAGCAGTTTTGAAAAAAGCCTCCTCCCTGGGCCTGAAACTGGTTAAAGGTGAGGAGTGGAATGGGTCAACTGGCCTGTTGCACCACATGGAGACCTTGATGAACAGAATTAGCTGTTTTAAGCCAAACTAACAAATATTTGTGGTGCATGTGGGGGAAAATCTGTGTCCTGGAGCATTTCTCCAACTCCTGGAAGTTGCCCATCCCTGCTTTAAGGACACACTTCAGTTTTTCATATTTGACCTGGATCTTTGGGAGACCTAGGCCTGAATTCCTGTTCTGCTATGGAAACCCACTGGATGATCTTGGATGATTTACTCTCCTTAGGCAAGAGGGAGGCAATAGCGAACCTCCTCTGAATAAGTCCAGATGTTTTGGACTGCAGCGCCCATCAGCTCTTGCTAGCACAGCCAATGGTGAGGAAAGATAGGAGTTGCAGTTCAACAATGCATTTTCTATTCTGTATTAGAGTCTGACTAGAGACACAAGAAAGATGATGAGCAATAGAAATCTCTCTCTCACACACCCACTCACACATTTACTGTACATGACCATTTGTTTTTGTTGCTGCTGTGGACCACAAGCTGTCACAAAAGAGAATAGGTATGATATAAACATAGTAAATAATCAACATATCAAAATAAATAGACACAGAAGAAGCCAACCTCATTCTGTACAAATTTTGGCAAGAAAGCCCTATGATAGGTTTGCCTTAGGGTTGGCATACGTCAGAAATGACTTGAGGATGCACAACAACAATAAT